>NW_027417518.1:0-173645 GCF_009905375.1 Apium graveolens | reverse complement strand
ATAAAATATAGACACAACTGATTAAAACATAAAAATATCAACTTACTTGGTACTTGTAGTTCCAAATTAACACAATTCTCGAGTATAAACTCAGTATTTCCCTGCACAAAGAACGTCGGATTGTGGAAGCACGAGAGGATGACCTTTATTTTAAATATTTGCTCTCTCAATCATAAAATCTGGATATATCATCTTATTGTATATTGACAGAACAAATTGACGTATTTCCACCCCTATTCATCTTAGCTTCTAAATACCCAATCTAGTTTCAAATGAGAGATAAACTCCAGATTTATAACATTTCCAAACAAGTCGAGTTTGACGTTAACCATGTACATAGGCTCAAATCAGTTGGATAAGAAAAAACTTGGACTCGAGTTATAGACTTTATTCAGTTATATTTATTTACTACTCGGATAAGAATTATTACCCTACCGTTAAAAATATAAAAGAAATATTACCAGGAGTTGGTTGTTCACCTTTAAACAAGTTAACAACTTTATAATCATAATCAATCTCTGCTTGAAGCACAGCTAAATTCAATACCTACCCACCCTATTTTCTGTCCATAATACCACATTCAAAAACTAAAATCTGACACATAATACATTTTCTTAATTCAATAATGCCAAACAGATCAACACTATAATGAACAATACTTTTGGACACATCTCAGGACTAGGAACAATAAACATTAAGAAACATCAAAATGAAGCCCTGAATTTGAAATCATCTTAAATCATAGCCTTGAAATGCAAAGCCCTAATTATTAGAATACCTAAAATATATAAAAAAAGATTATAGGAGGTTTAAGGTGAAATAAACATAAACAAATCACTTGAGCCCTGACTTCCTATCTTCAATTAAGCCCTAATTAGAAATCCAAAATCCCAATTACTTACCAGAGATTGAAAGTGGTGTCAAAAGAAAGTGAGGGTGGTACTAAGAGAGATTAGCCGGAGAGATTAGCCAGAAAGAGAGAGCAGAGAGCGAGGGAGAGTGAAAGTGCGGAAAGTGAGAGACGATTGAGATAGGGTGTTTGAGTCGGAGAGAGTTGATTGAGTGCAGTTGTATGAAAATTTGGGCGGCATTAGCCCAAAAGTTTCCCGCCCTAGCCCAAAAGTTTTCCGTGACTGAGTCCAATATAGTTAAACTTCCATAAAATATTACTCAATAAATAAATAGCCTTGACTAAATAATAATTTTAATAATCCCGACTCAGATCATTTAATATAAATTAATTATTCACTTATTTAATAATTTAATATTGTTTATTAAATTACATAAGTCTCGTATAATATATAAATTAATAGTTTCATCTTATATTAAAATTATATATTTTTTCTAAATTATATTTTTAAAATAAGACTATAATGTAAACTTACTTTTTTATGAAATTTATTTCGACCTACACAAAAGTAAGCAATATTATTGTTTTAAGGACATCATTTAGAATGACTACAATAATGTCATAATCTTCCTTTTCATCTTCTTTCCATTTTTTATAATAGTATTAATTATTTGTTCTATTTTCTCCATAATAATCAATAACATTTTCGGTATTCATTGGCATCACGATAATCAATAACATTTTCGGCATATTATTTGTAAAAAATATGTTTAAAAGAAATTAAAAATGATGTATATCGATAAATTAATAAGATTATTAATTGATTTATTAATTAATATCTTGAGTAATTAATAATTTTTTCTAGTCCCGAGTGTATTAATTTATCGAGGTTTACCTATAGGTAGAAAATACTTAAACTATATCATAATAATAAATCTTGAAGTAATTATCACTAATAGTAATTGAAGTAATTAGGAAAATATATCTCGTTGGTGAGACAGGAGAATACCTGTAGGCCTTGCATGCGACCCCTTGGAGTCTGGTCATGCGATGTGGCCTTATGGAGAACAGGGCCTCGCATGCGACCCATTAGAGTCTGGTCATGCGATGTGGTTGTAGAGAGAGTACGTGAGATCGAAGGAGACCTAGCCACGCATAGCGATCCTTCCTCCCATTCGACCCCTTGAGGCCTGGTCATGGGTCTTCAAGTCAAATAGAGAATAAGTTGATAGCGAAATATCTCCTTTTAGGACTAGCCTTGGATGCCTTCAATTTTTGTATTGTAATAGAGATTTTTTTCATGTTATACGATCTCAGAAATATATTGTGAATGTTGACCTCGAAGAGGTCCTTCCAAGTGTGATATAAACCCTATGATGTGTCCCCTATGAGATCATGTAGTCATAAGATGTTGTAATTATATCTTCTGTCTAGCTTGTATGTGAGTTTATCCTCCAACTGATATGTTAGAGCCTCTCCGAAATATGGAGAAATTACTCTTACTTGTTAGTATGGGTGCAGGACTGACCACTTGATAATATGGGGACATGCTACCCCTCATACTAATATTGTTGTAGGCCACCCCTCCTAGTAATATGGAGTCATGCATGATATGAGGAGATGACTCCCCTCTTAGTAGTGTAAGGACATGACTCCTCTCTTAGTAGTATGAGGACAAAACTCCCCTCTTAGTAGTATGAGGACATGACTCCCCTCTGTTGAGAGCTGGACTTGATCTCTATCTTGTTGAGAGGTGGACAAGACTCTCTTCCCGATTGAGAGGTGGACAGGACTCCAGTCATGTTGAGAGGTGGACATGACCCCCTTACTGCTGGAGATGGATAAGACTCATCTCCTAGTAAGAGGAGGGCAACAACTTTCTTTTAAGAGAAGGGCAGGACTCACCTCCAAGTAAGAGGTGGACATGCCCCCCTTCCTGTTGGAGAGGCAGTCACGACTCACCTCATAGTAAGAGATGGGGAGGTGTCACCTCCTAGTAATAGGTGAACATGACTATCCTTCTTTATATATTCTCACATGTCATTATGCAAAGTCTTGGTCAATATACGGTACATGATCCCGATCCATATACAAATTAGGAGAGCTCTTCTATATTCTTGAGCGTGTTTATTAAGCCCAATATTATTATTAATTATTATAATGGGTCTGTTTATAGCCTATATCCATATTTGGGCATAACCTATATATATATATATATCATTTATAATTATAATAATGTGGTGAGGATAACTATAGCTGTCTTTAGTGTTAAATATAGTACCAACTATCCATTTATGCATTTATAAGACATAGTATATCATTGAAGTATATATTTTTTATTTTGGTCCAATATTATAGATGGACTATTATTATGCATTCGACTTAATCTTATATGTACTTTATTTATTACTTACTATTATAAATTCGTATCTATATTTATAATGTGTTGAAAGCAAGAGTCGATCGACTGAGGGTGTGATGTGAGCTTTAACATCACTTTAAATTATATCTATATTGATATATGCTTTTAACATTGTCTTCTAAACAATGGATGTCCAACTACCGATATCTTTTATCAGAATTCTAGTAGTGCCTCCATCTAAACCGTTTTTGACTTACTTGATATATAATTACCGTCATTAAAACTAAAATCCGTATAGTTGGAACGTTAAATTTTTTCATGAACCCTTCAAAACTAACAAAGTTAACTTCCGTATAGTTGGATCATTAAAATTAAACTTGGAAAATCACAAAACTAGTAATCCTTTCAATTAACGGCCTAACCTCTGAATACAAATCTTAAATCATGTATCTCCCACAAATATTTGAACAATATAATATATTTTTGATATAATTTTTACACGCGTATTACTATGTGTTAATTAGTTTTTAATGTATATATTATGTTCTCGTACTAAACATTTATTTATACCATTTAAAATAAATTTGACCGGTGACTAAAATAATTCTTAATATGTTGTTTATGTTATTAGAGTACCCCAGTGTTTTTTTTAAAATTTAATAAATAATTTCATATTTATTAATATGTTGTTTATGTTATTAGAGTACCTCGCATACCCTGCAAACCTTGTTGCTGATTCTTCTTAGAAGATGAGGAGTCAGAGCTTTTGCTAATTCATGGGTACTTGTCCTTAGCGTCATACTCCTGATCCGTCTTCCTCTTCTTGTCTCCAGTAGGTTCGTTATTCACAGCTGTCTTCTTCATACTCTCCTCCATCTTGATATACTTTCCGGCTCTATCCTGGAGCTGCAACATACTCTCGGGAGGGAATTTAGCCAGGGACATCTTAAAGAACTCATCACTAGTCTCTTGCTGTAGGGCTATCATAGCTACCTTATCATCAAGATCAGGGAGCTTCAAAGCCTCCTTCATAAACCGATTCAGATACTCTCTCAAGGACTCCTTTACTCCTTGGATTATGCCCATGAGAGAGGATGAACTCTTCTCGTACACTCTGCCACTTATAAATTGCTTGATAAAAGCTTGGCTCAAGTCGTTAAAGGACCCAATAGAGTTCGGAGGCAGACGACTATACCAACTTTGAGCCATACCCGACAGGGTTTGAGGGAAGGCCTGACACTTAATAGCGTCATTCATGGGCTGTAGCAGCAGGGCATTAGAGAACGTCCTAACATGGTTAGCAGGGTTGCCAGTACCATCATATGCTTTGATGATGGGCATCTTCAACTTCCTAGAAATGTGAGTGTTCATTATCTCATCAGTGAATGGTGGGTTTGGATCATTGGGATCTCCCAGGTGTATAAGATCACTTGGATCAGCCCTTGGGGCAACTGCCCTTCTTGGTATTGGACCATCCAGATTATGATTGGGGGAGGACCTCTTCGTCTTGGAGCAAGTGGGGGTCTTGGAGTCAGTTGTGCCTCTAGGTCACACTTCAATCTTTGGATCTCAGCTTCATGAGCCCTGATCCTCTCTTGAACGTCTTGGGGGATCATCCCTTGAGTGCTCCTGGAGCGTGTTTAGTATCACCATTGGTTCTTTACCAACACGTCTCCTTCTTAGAGCAACATCATCATCAGATAATTCAGATTCTTTTTTAGTATAAGGTCCTGAGAATTCTTGATCCTCCGGAATAGGAGCCCAACCACGTATGTATTAGGGTATCCGCCCTTGTGCTTCACCCCTATCAGAGTGTCCACTCCCTTCAACTTCAGGGTATAGAGGCATCCCGTAAGGGTGGTTAGTGGTCACGATCATCGAGTACTCATACCCAACGGGCTGAGAGCTCACAGGTGCATGTACCTATTGCAATTGGGGATTCATTCCTTGAGGAGCCGGGGGAGTCGACCCTTGTGGTGAGCCTCAGTTGCCCCTACCAGGGTTCCTCCTTGTGAGGAGGCATAAGTTGAGTGAGGTGGTACTTCCACCTGATGCGACTGTTCGTTATGGAACAGGAGTGTCTGTCCACCATTGTTTCTTCCTCGTGTATTCACCTTGGTTGTTGTAGTCTTCTCACAGACGGTGCCAAATGTTGTGGAATAAAAACCTGAGTACTTAGTATTTAATGCTAGGCTTGGTGAGCTTCGAGCTTTAATGGCTGCTCTTGCGTTCGGGACTATCGGTCCTAGCAAGATGCCTACGTATCTCTGTGTTGTAGAGAATCAAGCCAAAAACGTAGTTCTACATTGAGGGGTAGAGCCCTTTATATAGTGGTGAGTCTAGGGTTAGACTTCTGTTGGGAGACTTGGTGGACAAGTCTCCAACTTAGATGGTAAATAGGAGTCCTCTTGGGGAAGGGGATCCAGAACCTTCTATGTAGGACTTTGAGTCCGTTTAGAACACATGTCTTGCTCTTCCAGCCGTATTGGGCCTAGTCCGTGAACAGCTCGTGTTCGTGGACTTGATGACCTCCGCTGGTGGGCCTTGGTTGCTTGGGGCCGTTGTAGGACTGTTACGAAGCTTAAAACCAGACATGCCTGCTACGAAGCTTGGACCAGATAGGCCTGTGTTGGACTTTTCGGACAAGAAGCCCAAGTGCAATTAATGCGATATTAATGTGTCTTTAGGATGTATTTTTATCCATATCACATACCATTCGCGATTCCAATAAAATTTTATTCTATCTCAAGAGGTGCTATGGATTTAGTTTAGGATGAAGAAGAACCGTGCTTATACTTCCATAGAAGGTGCGCCAAAGCTTGTGAATGAACTTGCTGACGTAATAGATTTATCATCCACAAACTCAATGAATTCAGATGTTCTACGAAAAGAGGAGAATTTAAATTGTAAGCCTTTTTCGATGAGGTAACCCTCTTTCCCCTTGCTTAGATGCATTTCACTTTCTAGAATATATCTATGTGGATATAAATGTGGACTTAGCTTTCCTGGACATATATATATAATGCATACTATGAGGCACCTTGAATGTTTTGTTTTATAACATTTTTTTGTTGAATAATATTTGAATCAATCAAGGAGTTGTCGTAATACCCCAAGATTTAGAGATATCTTGATTTTAAATTATGATATCCAAGGTGGTCGAGCCCTCCCATCCTCTTCTTTAAAATTTGTTCTGTGCTCGATTTGTGCACTCTACGGGTGCAGAAACAGTTGAATATAACACTTAACAAATTCAAAACCTTTTCAAATTTCTTGAGATTTTTTAAGAGTAGTTTACTTAATATTTAATTATTGTGATACATAAATAAATTACTTATGTATGTAGTCTTGGAGTACGTGGCTGATGTGATAAATGATTTGTGTTCATTTTAAATATACCAAACTCGAGTTTAGACATGAATATTAGTTCGGTAAAGTTACACATCATTATTCGGTATCTTAAAACTTTGTTTGATTAAAAGTTCATCTGAGTTCAATTCATTTCTGTTTTGTCACTTGAAGCACTACTGCTCAAGATTTTTCAATTAAGCTTAGGGTTGATGGAGGTAGATAGACTTCTATCATGTTTACTTTTTTTTGTTACTTGGAGGGGTGTATTCATTTCACATTTTAAAGGATAAATAATAATCCATGGTTTTTAAAAGATTTTTCGTTGATTTTAATTGTTTGTGGGTTTTGAGGGAGTTGATAAAAAACTTTTGTATTCATTTCTTTAAAATTTGTTCTATGCTCGATTTTGCACTCTACGGTGCAGAAACAGTTGAATATAACACTTTAACAAATTCAAAGCCTTTTCAAATATCTTGAGATTTTTTAAGAGTAGTTTACTTAATATTTAATTATTGTGATACATAAATAAATTACTTTATGTATATGGTCTTGGAGTACGTGGCTGATGTGATAAATGAAAACCCGATTGCTTGCATCCCCGTCAATGGTATAAATAAAAGTACATGGGAGCAACAACGAGGATCAGTAGATATTTCTCGTCATAGGTGGTGGCGATGTAAATCTTGTGTCCGAGAGATTTCCCCTTATAGTGTTGATGCTGCTGATAAAAGATCGAACGAACTAGAAGACTGTGCAAAGTCATTGTCTATAGACTCATGCAATATGAATGTAAATTGTCAACATTTCTCGATACAGTATTCCTTTTCCATTACTTATATTTTCTTAAGGGATTAAAAAAACATGATTTTCGTCAAACTCGTTCGAGTTCGTCCTTGTATGAGTTCGATAATTTCATTCAATTTCTCTTATCGAAAACGAGTTCGAACAACATAATTTGTTCGATAATTTTAATGAACATAATCAAGTTTTCAAGTTGTTCGACTTGAGGTCGGTTTATGTTCAGCTCGAGTTCGACTCATTCGTTAAACTCGAGTTTGATTCGACAAAAATAGTTGTATATAAAATATATATTATTCATAATTTATATTTAATTAAATTTATAATTACTTAAAATAAATATTATTTTTTACAAAAATTTTAAATAAAAATATAGGTAAAAATTACTTTTTAAAATAATATATAATGTTCATAAACAGTTTGTTTTCGGTTCATCTCTATATATTCGTGAACGATTTGTGTTCGTTTCGAATATACCGAACTCGAGTTTAGACAAGAATATTAGTTCGGTAAAGTTACACATCATTATTCTGTATCTTAAAACTTTGTTTGATTAAAAGTTCATCTGAGTTCAATTCGTTTCTGTTTTGTCACTTCAAGCACTACTGCTCAAGATTTTTCAATTAAGCTCAGGGTTGATGGAGGTAGATAGACTTTTATCATTATTACTTTTTTTTGTTACTTGGAGGGGTGTATTCATTTCACATTTTAAAAGATCAATAATAATCCTTCAAAAAATCTTGTAGAGTCTAGCTGATTTTGTGAAATTTCGAGAAATCCTTCAAAATCTCATGTATTTTAAAGAGATTTCAAAAGATTAAAAATGAACTAGTAAATCCATCAAACTCCACAAGGTTTTCAAATAAAAAAAATCCACAGACTTTTGAATACAATCCGATTTTGATGGACTTTTAAAAATTCAAATTGAATAATGTCGTCAAATTTGGTAGATTTTTTAAAATCTAAATTGAATACACTCAGATTTTGAAAGATATTCTAATCACTATTAAATATCATCAGATTTTAAAAGATTTTTTAAAATCTTAATTGAATGCCCCTTGATTTCAAAAATCCACATAAATATTTCAAAATCTTGATTGAATACACCCCTCTTAAACATAAATAGACACACACCCCCCTTATTTTTGACAAGATTTAAACCCACAAAAAGGCTAAACCAAGAGGTGTGGGTTACAGTATTATGTTTATGTATTATATAAGTAATATCTATATTCTATTTTTTGCTCCCATTATACTTTGCATTTGAAAACACTACATCGGTATGTTCTTTAAATTGTTGTTTTTTAATTATTGTTATTTGATCTGTAACAAAAGCTAATTATGTATAGGTTCCCACAAAAAGAACAATACTAAACCTCTGCAAAGGACGTAAACATGGTCCACAGTATTGGCGAAAGTGAAGCAGAGATCCCATATAATGTTTCACTACAATTGCTAGCGAGCGTAGCGGTAGAAATTATGACATCTGATCAACCTCAACTCCTGGAAACCTCTGAAACTTCAGGTGCACTTATATCCCTATTTCTAAACATCATACACTAGTACATTCTTTTTATAGCTATTATATAATGGTCTGGACTATGTAAATCAACATATTGGATTAAAATTGGAAAAAATGAAATTGATCAAATTATAAATTGGACAGCTGGAATTTGAAGGAACACTTTCTAGCTATTTTCTCCTAATTGTAATTAAAATACAATTAATAACAATTAATTATGCCAGGTATCGGAACTGATGCTGTTGTAAAAGAGGGCGATAAAGCTTTGAATGTGTTCACTGATGTCATTGACAGTGACGATGAAAGAGAGTACAAAAAAAATCCGGCCATTGAAAGAATTGTTACGGGTAGAGAATAAGGCACCTGCTCAAAAAGGTGTCACATCTTTTTAATCAATGATTAGTACCGTTAGATTCAAATATTAAAATAATATATACAGTACTCAAGCTCTCATGTTCGAACCCAACAAAAATTTATATTATTATTTATACACTACTAAATCTTTGAGGTTCGAACCCCATCCACAACAAATATTTATATTATTACTTATACACTATCCAATAAGATTCAGGTTTGAATCCTTTCAACAACAAATATTTATATTCGTATTTATAAATGTACCAATAAGGTATTGATCCAAAAAAAATTATTGTAAATTTAAATAATATACAAATATAATGAACAATACTTTTTAACTAACAACAATTAATCATGCCAGGTTTCGAAACTGATGTTGTTGTAGAAGAGGGTGATAAAGCTTTGAATGTTGTCACTGATGTCATTGACAGTGACGACGAAAGAGAGTACAAAAAAACCCGTCCAATGAAAGAATTGTTATGGGTGGAGAACAAGGCACCTGCTGGAAAAGGTATCGGAACTCAAACTCTGCAACAAACAGGGGAAAGGCCTTCTTCATGCAATGGTAATAATACCCATTCTGAAGTCCAAGTAAATGATCGTATACTAATATTGTTGGCTAATACATTGTTAACTTAAACGGTCTACACGTTCACAGGACAAGAGTTCGTTAGAGCTCAAGGGAGCAGAAAAGCAAAGAGATCTTGTCCTTTCTTGCCCAATGAAAATCCAGTTTCAACTAAGCATGCAAAGGCTACTGGTAAATCAAGTCTTGTCTCCCTTTAAGGATATGTCTTGGTCACAATAATGTGCTCCTTTTAATTGATTAAGAGATAATTATTTACTCAGATAAAGTTTGAATGCATGGTTTGCAGGATTTGTTTCTCATCCACTGATATCCCGAAAATCAAATTACCAGAAATAATTGATTTAAGTTGGAAGTCACGGAAAGTATCGAGGATGGGCATGGTTGGACACAACAACAATATTATTTCTGCATTGAATTCCCTAGCTAGATGAAAGTGGGAATGTTCTTTAGATAAGCCATTAGTTTCTAAAAAAATTATTTGCTTGGATATTGTGGAGAACTATAAAATTCTAGCAAGTGTTCAAATTTGTTTTATTGTAACTATCCTTCATTTTATAGTAACTGGAATTATAATATTTAAGTAACTGAATTAATAAATATGAAAAAGAAAAATATAAAAAAAATTGTTATCATGTAAGTTATAATAATGGAAATAGCTAATAAACACAATACCACATAAAAAAATGAATATGCCAAATTTTACTCTCATACGACACAGATATTAAGTTCATGATTAAAATTCATAAAAATTATTTGTTTTAGAGGATTTAATACCGAAATTCTAATCGGAGGAAAATAATCAGGTCATTATTAATACATGAGTTAAGTTTTATTAGTATATGGGTTAATTTATACCATCATGGGACTATATTCCTTTTAAGATTTGATCTAATAGTTATTTTCAAGGATACCGATGAAAATGGACAAATATTCTTTAAATTTTCCAATTATAGTACAGGGATAAAATTTATTTAAAAAATGATTTGTCGGAATCGATTAAATAATACTTATAATATCTAATAATATTTGTATAACAAATGTTAAGATTAAAAAATTTAAAGTAATAATCAATCAATAACATGACATACACATAGAGTATAAGGGTAAGATGGGAATTGACCCTTAGTGGTTTTGCTTGGATGATACCTATCAATAGATTAATTTTGATTATAACAAACACTCAACAAATATGTCATTTCACATGTGGTGTATGAAGTGGTATGGTGGTATTGTGGTTAGAAAGTTAGTGGTCAATTTCTAATGGTAACTTTTTTCTAAAATTTCATAACCAACACCGAGAATATGACATTTCACATGCATAAAATGTCATTATAATTATATAATTATGTTGGTCTAATATATTTTTTTGGAAGAGTTTGAGTTTGAATACAAACACTACAAGAAAAACGGCTAAATATGACCGAAAAATTTCAGTCAAATTTAACCAAATATGAATGTGCGGTCATATTTGATTAAATATGACGACATTATGTCAGTCTTTTTTAGGCTGGTCAAATTTAGCAAAATCGGTCATATTTAGTTAAATATGACAGACGACAGTCGAATTTATAAATTTGACTGACACATTATCAGTCATTTTTATAAATTTGATTGGTTTAGTATATAGTCAAATTTATAAATATGACCACATTTGAGTTGGTCAAATTAGTAAAAATGACTGATTTTGGTCAAATATAACAAGAAAATGTGACTATTATTAGCGAAATAATTACAGAGCCTCTATAGGAGACCAACATATCCATAATATGAATTGACTTTTAATTTTAAAAAGTAAGCTGCTAGACATTAGTTGTTGTATCCCAAAGGATTAGCTACTAGATAACACTAGATTTTTAGTCTATAGAAAAATAAACGTACTGACCAGCATCTTCATCTTCGTTTTCATCTTTGTTGCTTTGAAAATTATTATGGTTCAATGTCACATTATTGATTCCAATACCTTGCATCATTTGCACAATTGGAGTAATTGCAAAGCCCTGTATATTATTGGCTAATAGTAAAAAAAATTGCTCAAAATAATAAACCTTAAAAAGAACAGAAAGCAAATTCAAACTAAACCAATATCTAATTTAAAGAATGCAAATTATTTATCAGAACTTAGGCTGATCAAGGGTGATCAAGGGTTGTGTAATGTAGCTATAAAAATAATGATAGTGCAAGTATATGTGCAAGAGCCAAAACACTTTATCAAGTCAATACTAAAAATTATTTACTTTATCATATCAGCATGTATATATACACACAAATATATATAGTAGAACTTGATAAAACTAGAAAAGAATCACAAAACATGCACTAGTACAAAAACTGTCATACGCGTCTGTTGAAATAGGTTATTTGCGTCTGTTCTCAACTGACGCGTAGGGAGGAGTTGTATAGTTAAAGAGTATATGTTGCTGTTGGGCAACAGACGCATATTGTTTATTGCGTCTGTGAGGAACATACGCGTATACCATAAGACATCCACATAAAATTTGAACTTTTGCTTCTGTTTTTTTCAACAGATGTAAAAAGTTTTTTGGAGCTGCTCATAACAGACGTATAAAGCTAAAAAATGGACCTAAAATGTTCCTTTTACATGTCATTAAAAAAGTGTTTAGAAAAAGATATAAACTATGACGTTCCAATAATGGAAAAGACACGATTTATTTTATTAAGCTAGTTTACAAGACACAATCTACCTAAAACATACACAAATGATTAGATGTCTATGGTTGTAATGTACTATATTGCACTAAATTTAAGGTTGGGATTAGGTAATATCTAGAAAAGATATGTGACATTTGGCTATCATTTTACATGTACAACTGGACTAGAAAAAAGTAGTACAATAATTTTAATCGTAAATAAAAGACAATAAATAAAATCACTTGAGCATTTAAATTTTTGAAAATAAAATGCATACCTTTAAATCTTCTAAAATATAGAACTTTATTTAGTGCACCCAAATTAAATTTTTATAGCACGTTATTGCTTCTTTAATGATGCAGAGAATAATTTATATGCTAAATTCAAACTCATTATAATATTTAAAAAATATTAAACAAAGAAAGAGTTCACATAATTCCTGCCTGCCAATTTTCTTGGAGATGCTTAGTGTATTAATCATCGGTTGAAAAAATCCAGGGTTCATTTTCTAGAATGTATTTCATCTTTGTGAGGAGATGCACTGTGAGATAGTGCGGCTAGATGGTAGATGGGGATAAATAATTCCTATTACGAGGTTATGTACCGAAGAACTAACCTTACTGTCATTATTTTTCCGGGATGAGTACATAATCTTTATAGAAATTATGATTTATTAACAAATTAAATTTGTATACATTGTGGAAAGGTGATAACTTAAAATTTAGTGTTAGTGTTTCCACAAGAAAAATACATAATCAATGATTCAAAGAACTTCAAAATGCAAAGCCAACCGTGTACAATAATATTCTAACTGATAACTAGTTCCCAATATAGCACTGCTTCATGGACTTAATAGTATGCATACGGTGTGTTTCTAGGGCTAGAGCTTTAATTAAACAAAGAATATTTATTTTATCACAAGGCTACACTTAGGTAATAAGTCAAAAACCAGAAACTCAATTTATATAGGTGAAAAGATAAACAATACATATGTATAACAAATCACCCCTCTGTATCAAAATATGTATATACACATGAGCTGACATTTGTATAAATAAAAAAAACTAATTAGATAATAGGACATTATAACTCAACAAAATCCTACACATGATGTGTGAAATAGCATATGCAAACTAAAAGAATCGCGAATTTATTCACAGAGGCACCCAAAATTCTAAGAACTTATACAAAGAACTAAGTCTTGCAAAATTACTCCAGTAATATAGATATAGATATAGGTGTTTGCATATATGAAATGAGTAAAACAAAAGACGTTGTAGAACCTGTGTTCTTATTTCTGCAAATGAGATATATACAAACATAAATAGAAAACATGCATGCTAACTGATGGCTAGAAAATACCGCTTAACTTCCTAAAACTTCTCTACTATCCTAACGTTTATTTTCCACGACTCTCCGACACTTTCTCAACTACGTGCAGACTAGTTCAAACAAATTACTTCTCCTAAATAATAATAATAATAATTACTAGTTTAGATTAATTAAATCAACATTCTCCCCTTAATCTAAACTACTAAGCCACTGTCTGGAGATCACGAACACCAAGCAGCTGTCTCATCTTCTCGAACCGTGCTGTAGATAGTGCCTTTGTTAATACATCTGCCCGCTGCAAGTCTGTGCTCACATGTTTAACCACAATGTCACCATTCTCAACACACTCCCTTATAAAATGGGAACGAATGTCGATGTGATTACTACGTCCATGGAAGACTGGGTTTTTGGCTAGGTCGATTGCACTCTTGTTGTCAATGTAGAGCACTACTGGTTCTATATACTTACCAGTCACTTGACTCACCATTTTCCTCAGCCATATGGCCTGGCAGGCTGCTGCAGTGGCCGCCATAAACTCGGCCTCACACAACGATACCGCCACACTTCTCTGCTTCTGTGATGCCCAGGTTACCAGTCCTTCATCTAGGTAAAACACCATGCCCCCTGTACTTCATCGATCATCAACGTGACCAGTGAGATCGCTGTCAGAAAAACCTGTCAATAATTCACTGCCACTGCCCTTCACGTAAACCAACCCATAATTCAGGGTGCCTCTGATATATCGTAGAACTCGCTTTGCTGCTAACTCATGCATGACAGTAGGAGTTTCCATATATCGATTTATAATACCAACTGCGTAGGCTATATCTGGCCTTGTGTGAACTAGATAGCGGAGACCCCCAATCATACTCTTGAATTGAGTAGTATCAACTCGTTTTCCCCTTCATCTTTCCCAATGCTCTCCTTTGGGTCCATCGGAAATCTAACATCATTACAGTTCCACATATCAGCTCTATCTAAGATTTTCTTCGCGTAAGCTGCTTGCTTCGGCTGGATTGCACTCGCTCTTTGTTTCACCTCCAAACCCAAATAGTATGACAGCTTACCCAAGTTGCTCATCTCAAACTTCTCCCCCATCTGGTTTTTGAACTCGTCAATACTCGAAAGCTTTGTCCCTGTAACCAGTAAGTCATCTACGTAGACTACAATTACTAGAACATCATTACCTATCATTTTTGTGTATACAACATGCTTGTAAGGGCACCTCAAAAATCCCAGCTTCTCCAGATATTTGCTCAGTTTCGAGTACCATGCACGGGGTGCTTGTCGTAATCCATATAGTGCCTTAATTAACTTGTAAACAAGGTGTTCCTGCCCCTTTTTAATGAACCCTTCCGGCTGCACAACATAAACCTCCTCAGCTATTTCTCCGTTTAGGAATGCCGACTTTACATCCAAATGAAGGACCTCCCAGCCGTATCTCGCAGCTAATGCAAAACAAAATTCTCAAAGTCTCAAGACGTGTCACAGGAGCAAAGTTCTCTTCGAAATCTCTACCTTGTTTATGTACGTACCCTTTCGCCACAATACATGCTTTATACTTGAGAATGTTTCCATTTGTGTCCCTCTTCCTTTTGTAAACCCTTTTTAACCCGATGGCCTTGTGTCCGGGTGGAAGCTCAGTTAACTGCCAGGTTTTATTCTTTTCCACAGCTTCAAT
Organism: Apium graveolens; assembly: GCF_009905375.1. Classification (NCBI taxonomy): domain Eukaryota; kingdom Viridiplantae; phylum Streptophyta; class Magnoliopsida; order Apiales; family Apiaceae; genus Apium; species Apium graveolens. The sequence continues at coordinate 158,154 of NW_027417518.1, read as the reverse complement.
CTCACATCTCATGGCTTCTCTTTAGTCTTGTTCAGTAGCAGCCATTGCATAGTTTGTAGGTTCCTCCAGCCCTGCTAACATGACCTCTTTATCATCCAACTCAATCTCTTGTGTGTCATCATAAATGTCACTCAATGGACGATACCTTCTTGGCCCACTTGAGCTTACAGTGCTTGTAGATGCTGCAGAGATTGCAGTAGACGAACTCGTTGTCACCAAAGTCTCTGTTACAGAAGGGTTGTGCACAGACTCAGTTTCAGAAAAACTCGACCCCCCAGTCATATCATTGAATGTTTCTTCACCATCTGCGTCATTAGAGTTATCTTCCTCAGTTTCACTATTTGCCCCAAAAACCACAAACGTATCTCGATTTCTTCCATCTATTCCTTCATTACTCTCCCACTGCCATGCCTTGTGTTCCTCAAAGACTACATCGCGGCTGACATGAACTGTTCCTTGTTCTGGATCGTATAACCTATATGCTTTCGATTCAGGCTCCTTACCAAGGTTAATCACCATCTTACTACGATCATCTAACTTTGTCGTATGCACTGAGGGAATTTTCATATGCATCAAGCAACCAAATACCTTTATGTGCCCGGTATCTGGTTTAATTCCCGACCATGCTTCAAATGGAGTCATGTCTGTTACAGCTCGTGTTGGTAGACGATTCAACACATAAATTGTGTGTCGAATAGCTTCACCCCAAAACGTCAAGGGAAGTTGTTTCTCCTTCAAAAAACTCCGGGCCATTTCAAGAACAATTCTATTTCGCCTTTCGACTACCCCATTTTGTTGGGGCGAGTATGGGGCAGTAAAGTGTCTTGTTATACCCACATCTTCACAGTATACAATAAACTGTTTAGACATGAACTCGCCACCCCTGTCCGTTCTAAGTGTTCTCACCTTCCGTTCATCTCCATTCTCGACTTGTGCTCAAAATTTCTTAAAGGCCTCAAAAGCCTCATCTTTGCTCTTCAGTAAGTATCCCCACATAACTCTGTTGTAATCGTCTACGAGCAAGAACATATACTTATTGCCACCAGTTGTTGCCGGAGTAATCGGCCCACACAGATCACCATGGACGAGTTCTAACACTTTGCTTGCACTGAAATTTGCTCTACCTGGAAAAGATGTTCTCTTCTATTTTGACATTAAACAACCAGTGCACACACTAGTTTGCACTTTTATTTCAGGCATGCCTTGTACCATGTTAGTTGCACTCATAAGATTCATGGCATTGAAATTGACATGCCCAAGATGAGCGTGCCAAAGCCAAGCTACTTCATCACTTTTCGCCAACATACATTTCGAACTACCAGTCTCAATAATAAGCTTATATAAATGATTAAAACATTTTCTTACCTTCATAATCAATCTCTCTTGGGTGTCGTAGACCCACAGGTGCACTCCATTCATTATGACTTTGTTCCCATTTTCCGCAAGTTGTCCCAAACTGATGATGTTGTTGCACAATGAAGGAATATAGTAAACATCTTTTAGAAGTTTTTCCTCCCCATTTTTGTACTTGAAACTAATGGTACCTTTCCCCTTGATTACCACTGTAGAACCATCGCCAAACCTCACTTTTCCATTCACATTCTTGTCTATCTATTTGAACTTGGATAGTTGTCCCATCATGTGATTACTAGCACCATTGTCTAGATACCAAAGATTCGATTCCCCTTGCAATGTCTTTGTATCTTTGTTCAATTTTGGCACTATCTGTTCCTCGTTAATCAGCATTACCTGTTGGCCCTCGTCAGTTTTTTCAACCATTAGCAACGCTGGTTCATCGTCTTGCATCTGAGCCATGTTCACTTCTTCTCTTGACTCTTGTCCTCGCTTTGGTTTTTTATAATCTGCAGCATAATGGCCGAAGCCTTGACAATTGTAGCACCTTAGCTTTCCTTTGTCACGACCACCACGTCCATAATCCATACGGAACTTTGATCCAGCTGAGCCTTCTCCCTTACCTGATCATTTGAGCTACTCTTCTCGAGTCAGCAATAGTTTACTATCATCTTTCTCTTTTTTTGACCACTCCTCCTCAGTCATCAACAGTTGTCCTCCACTCGGTTCTACTGACCCCTTTAGACGCTCTTCATGCGCCCTCAACGAGCCTACTGTCTCTTCAACAGTCATCGAATCCACGTTCCCAAATTGTTCGATTGTGGCGGCTATTTGTAGAAACTTGGTAGGAACGGCACGAAGCAATTTTTTAACGATATAACCTTCATTCATCTCTTTACCAAGAGCCCTTATATTTATCACCAAACCATTGAGTTTCATACAGAAATCGTCAAGTGGTTCTGTCTCTTTGATACTCGGCGCATCAAACTCAGCCTTGAGAGTTTGAATCTTTGTTGTCTTCACGCGATCGGCTGCCAAACACATAGTTTTAACAGCCTCCCATGCAGCCTTCGCAGTCTTTTTCTCAGCAACTGACAGCAAGATATCCTCAGTAATGCCTTGATAAATGGCTTCCAATGCAATCTTGTCTGTGCGATCATCAACTATCGCCTTGGGAACATCCTTTTCTATCGCGTTCTACACTCCATGGGCTTGCATATAGACCCTCATCTTGATTGCCCATGCTGCATAATTACTCCTGGTTAATATAGGATATGTCAACCCAATTGCTCCATCTTTTGTTTTGTTGTTTTCCATCGAGTTGGACTTAGGCATATATTTTGGCATTCACCGTAATCACCTCGCTCTGATACCAGATTGTAGAATTACTCCAATAAAATAGATATAGATATAGGTGTTTGTATATATGAAATGTGTAAAACAAAAGTCGTTGTAGAACATGTGTTCATATTTCTGCAAATGAGATAGATACAAATATAAATAGAAAACATGCATGCTAACTGATGGCTAGAAAATAGTGCTTAACTTCCTAAAACATCTCTACTATCCTAACGTTTATTTTCCACGACTCTCCTACACTTTCTCAACTACGTGCAGACTAGTTCAAACAAATTACTTCTCCTAAATAATAATAATAATAACTACTAGTTTAGATTAATTAAATCAACAACTCTAAGGTTGTAAACTCTTTAAAGCAACTGTTAGACTACAACAGGATATTTAAAACACTACCCCATATTTTCTTTTCATTTCCTCAATTTTTATTGTACTAAGATTTATTCATGTCATATATACACACACATATACCAATACTATGTATTGAGGTATATATATAAACATAGAAATTATAGACATAAACACGGAAAATAAGGTCATTTCATGTGTTGCCCCATTAAGAGAGGTACTATACAACTAAACTCTAGATACACAAATAATTGTTACATGTGAATTGGTGTAGATGGTAAATTAGGGCTTGCAAAATCTAACCAATACGGAGATTAGCAAAATGAAGATGGGTGAATTGGTCTTTCAACTTGTAGATGAAGATGAAGATTACGACTGAATCGAGGCTGGTAGATGGGCATAATTGCAACTTCTATAATTAGGGATGAAGTTATTCAGAAGGTTTGAAGTAACGTTGTTTAAATTGGGGGTCGGCGGTTTAAGAAGGAAAATTAGGAAATACTCCATAATTTTTAATTTACTTACTTTTTAAGCGACTGATATTGGTTAAAGAGACATATATGATAATTAACAGGCATATATCATTGTCTTATGTGTCTCGGAGTGGAAAGACAGACGCAAAAACATATCATTAACTCGCATATATGTCAGGTTAGGTTTAAATAGCCATATTAGATATTTTATATGTTTGTTTTATTTACAACAGACACAAATAAGGTGACGCGTATGGTAGTTTTTGTACTAGTGATGATAAATAAAGAAGAATCAAACAAGTAAGGGGTAACCAATTGAAACATTATTTCTAATAATTATGTAAACTTTATGGGATCTTTTTAGCAACCTAATATTTTTATTTCATTGACACAAAAAGATGGTTACTTTACAGGGAAGAAACTTTTAATAATAGGTAAGCAATAAGAATAATCATCACAATAGTGATAGGAAAAATAATGGCCAACCTCATGGACTTGAATTAATTTAAAGGAAATCATAAAGTTTCGCAAAATATCTTATGAAAAGGTCTAAGCAGTGAAGTTTAAATACACAAGACAAACCTGCGGAACAATATGCTTATTTGCCCATTCTGGACCAAATTCCTCTATTCAAAGCACTTCAAGTTACTGGAAGCGGCTTCTTAAACTGAGTAAACCTGCACCAAAGAAGAATATTCCAACGAATGAAGTATCTCACGAATAGAATCTTCATGCAAATTTGCAAAATACTTTAATTTACGGTGGAATACATAATAATGCCCTTGTAAAAAGGAGGACCCTCTAATATTATCGGATCGTAATACAGGGCCCGCTAAGGAGTTGTTTAGGAAAACACAAATGAATCCAATAACAGAAAAAATAATGAGTCTCTTGTGTTGGCAAGAAAAACCTAGCAGTAAATTAAAAAATATACAAGTCAATCATCCAGAAAAATAATAAGTGTAAATATATATATTTTATCTTGCCAAAAAAATTGAGTGCATTCTCAGCCTTTCTCCTAGTCCCGGAGCTTGATGAGCTTGTCATCAGACGCTGACAAAACATATGGAAGGCTTGGATGCAGATCCAATGACTTGATGTAGTCTGTGTGTGCTTCAAATTCTTTTATCTTATCCTTTGTGTTGTAGTTGTATATACCAATCATTTTGTTCTTGGCTCCAACTATAAACCAATATTTTTCAGGTATACCGTTTGCACATCTAAATGCAAACAATCATATAAAATCATAGTTGGTCTTGTAATCCATCATAAACTAGTACAAAACTTACAGGATAATAAATTTAAATCATCAAGATACAAGGGGTGATGGAAATGTACCTCGCGTTTCAGCAAATTTAAAGGACTTCTCCATATTTCTATAATACTAAAGATAAATTAAGCAGGCAGTTCAAATATATGTTTGTATTGTAAAATATAAAACAGAGACACAACTGATTAAAACATAAAAATATCAACTTACTTGGTACTTGTAGTTCCAAATTAACACAATTCTCGAGTATAAACTCAGTATTTCCCTGCACAAAGAACGTCGGATTATGGAAGCAGGAGAGGATGACCTTTATTTTAAATATTTGCTCTCTCAATCATAAAATCTGGATATATCATCATATTGTATATTGACAGAACAAATTGACGTATTTCCACCCCTATTCATCTCAGCTTCTAAATACCCAACCTAGTTTCAAATGAGAGATAAACTCCAGATTTATAACATTTCCAAACAACTCGAGTTTGACCTTAACCAGGTACATAGGCTCAAATCAGTTGGATAAGAAAAAACTTGGACTCGAGTTATAGACTTTATTCAGTTATATTTATTTACTACTCGGATAAGAATTATTACCCTACCGTTAAAAATATAAAAGAAATATTACGAGGAGTTAGTTGTTCACCTTTAAACAAGTTAACAACTTTATAATTATAATCAATCTCTGCTTGAAGCACAGCTAAATTCAACACCTACCCACCCTATTTTCTGTCCATAATACCACATTCAAAAACTAAAATCTGACACATGATACATTTTCTTAATTCAATAATGCCAAACAGATCAACACTATAAATGAACAATACTTTTGGACACATCTCAGGACTAGGAACAATAAACATTAAGAACATAAACATCAAAACGAAGCCCTGAATTTGAAATCATCTTAAATCATAGCCTTGAAATGCAAAGCCCTAATTATTAGAATACCTAAAATTATATATAAAAAAAGATTATAGGAGGTTTAAGGTGAAATAAACATAAACAAATCAATTGAGCCCTAACTTCCTAACTTCAATTAAGCCTTAATTAGAAATCCAAAATCCCAATTACTTACCACAGATTGAAAGTGGTGTCAAAAGAAAGTGAGGGTGGTACTAAGAGAGATTAGCCGGAGAGATTAGCCAGAAAGAGAGAGTAGAGAGCGAGGGAGAGTGGAAGTGCGAAAAGTGAGAGACGATTGAGTTAGGGTGTTTGAGTCGGAGAGAGTTGATTGAGTGCGGTTGTATGAAAATTTGGGTGGCATTAGCCCAAAAGTTTGCCCGCCCTAGCCCAAAAGTTTTCCGTGACTGAGTCCAATATAGTTAAACTTCCATAAAATATTACTCAATAAATAAATAGCCTTGATTAAATAATAATTTTTAATAATCCCGACTCAGATCATTTAATATAAATTAATTATTCACTTATTTAATAATTTAATATTGTTTATTAAATTACATAAGTCTCGTATAATATATAAATTAATAGTTTCATCTTATATTAAAATTATATATTTTTTCTAAATTATATTTTTAAAATAAGACTATAATGTAAACTTACTTTTTTATGAAATTTATTTCGACCTACACAAAAGTAAGCAATATTATTATTTTAAGGACATCATTTAGAATGACTACAATAATGTCATAATCTTCCTTTTCATCTTCTTTCCATTTTTTATAATAGTATTAATTATTTGTTCTATTTTCTCCATAATAATCAATAACATTTTCGGTATTCATTGGCATCACGATAATCAATAACATTTTCGGCATATATATTTGTAAAAATATGTTTAAAAGAAATTAAAAATGATGTATATCGATAAATTAATAAGATTATTAATTGATTTATTAATTAATATTTTGAGTAATTAATAATTTTTTGTAGTCCCGAGTGTATTAATTTATCGAGGTTTACCTATAGGTAGAAAATACTTAAACTATATTATAATAATAAATCTTGAAGTAATTATCACTAATAGTAATTGAAGTAATTAGGAAAATATATCTTGTTGGTGAGACAGGAGAATACCTGTAGGCCTTGCATGCGACCCCTTGGAGTCTGGTCATGCGATGTGGCCTTATGGAGAACAGGGCCTCGCATGCGACCCATTAGAGTCTGGTCATGCGATGTGGTTGTAGAGAGAGTACGTGAGATCGAAGGAGACCTAGCCACGCATAGCGATCCTTCCTCCCATTCGACCCCTTGAGGCCTGGTCATGGGTCTTCAAGTCAAATAGAGAATAAGTTAATAGTGAAATATCTCCTTTTAGGACTAGCCTTGGATGCCTTCAATTTTTGTATTATAATAGAGATTTTTTTCATGTTATGCGATCTCAGAAATATATTGTGAATGTTGACCTCGAAGAGGTCCTTCCAAGTGTGATATAAAGACCCTATGAGGTGTCCCCTATGAGATCATGTAGTCATAAGATGTTGTAATTATATCTTCTGTCTAGCTTGAATGTGAGTTTGTCCTCCAACTGATATGTTAGAGCCTCTCCGAAATATGGAGAAATTACTCCTTGTTAATATGGGTGCAGGACTCACCACTTGATAATATGGGGACATGCTACCCCTCATACTAATATTGTTATAGGCCACCCCTCCTAGTAATATGGAGTCATGCATGATATGAGGAGATGACTCCCCTCTTAGTAGTGTAAGGACAGGATTCCTCTCTTAGTAGTATGAGGACAAAACTCCCCTCTTAGTAGTATGAGGACGGGACTCCCCTCCTGTTGAGAGGTGGACTTGATCCCTATCTTGTTGAGAGGTGGACAAGACTCTCTTCCCGATTGAGAGGTGGACAGGACTCCAGTCGTGTTGAGAGGTGGACATGACCTCCTTACTGCTGGAGAGGCGGATAAGACTCATCTCCTAGTAAGAGGAGGGCAGGACTAACTTTCTTTTAAGAGAAGGGCAGGACTCACCTCCTAGTAAGAGGTGGACATGCCCCCCATCCTGTTGGAGAGGCAGTCACGACTCACCTCATAGTAAGAGATGGGGAGGTCTCACCTCCTAGTAATAGGTGAACATGACTATCCTTCTTTATATATTCTCACATGTCATTTTGCAAAGTCTTGGTCAATATGCGCTACATGGTCCCGATCCATATACAAATTAGGAGAGCTCTTCTATATTCTTGAGCATGTTTATTAAGCCCAATATTATTATTAATTATTGTAATGGGTCTGTTTATAGCCTATATCCATATTTGGGCATAACCTATATATATATATCATTTATAATTATATAATAATGTGGTGAGGATAACTATAAATGTCTTTAGTGTTAAATATAGTACCAACTATCCATTTATGCATTTATAAGACATAGTATATGCATTGAAGTATATATTTTTTATTTTGGTCCAATATTATAGATGGACTATTATTATGCATTCGACTTAATCTTATATGTACTTTATTTATTACTTACTATTATAAATTCATATCTGTATATTTATAATATGCTAAAAGCAAGAGTCGATCGACTGAGGGTGTGATGTGAGCTTTAACATCACTTTAAATTATATCGATATTGATATATGCTTTTAACATTGGTCTTCTAAACAATGGATGTCCAACTACCGATATCTTTTATCAGAATTCTAGTAGTGCCTCTATCTAAACCGTTTTTGACTTACTTGATATATAATTACCGTCATTAAAACTAAAATCCGTATAGTTGGAACGTTAAAATTTTTTCATGAACCCTTCAAAACTAACAAAGTTGACATCCGTATAGTTGGATCGTTAAAATTAAACTTGGAAAATCACAAAATTAGTAATCCTTTCAATTAACAGCCTAACCTCTGAATACAAATCTTAAATCATGTATCTCCCACAAATATTTGAACAATAGAATATATTTTTGATATAATTTTTACACGCATATTACTATGTGTTAATTAGTTTTTAATGTATATATTGTGTTCTCGTACTAAACATTTATTTATATCATTTAAAATAAATTTGACCGGTGACTAAAATAATTCTTAATATGTTGTTTATGTTATTAGAGTACCCCAGTGTTTTTTTAAAAATTTAATAAATAATTTAATATTTATTAATATGTTGTTTATGTTATTAGAGTACCTCGCATACCCTGCAAACCTTGGTTGCTGATTCTTCTTAGAAGATGAGGAGTTAGAGCTTTTGCTAATTCATGGGTACTTGTCCTTAGTGTCATACTCCTGATCCGTCTTCCTCTTCTTGTCTCCAGTAGGTTCGTTATTCACAGCTGTCTTCTTCATACTCTCCTCCATCTTGATATACTTTCCGGCTCTATCTTGGAGCTGCAACATACTCTCGGGAGGGAATTTAGCCAGGGACATCTTAAAGAACTCATCACTAGTCCCTTGCTATAGGGCTATCATAGCTACCTTATCATCAAGATCAGGGAGCTTCAAAGCCTCTTTCAGAAACCGATTCAGATACTCTCTCAAGGACTCCTTTACTCCTTGGATTATGCCCATGAGAGAGGCTGAACTCTTCTCGTACACTCTGCCACTTATGAATTGCTTGATAAAAGCTTGGCTCAAGTCGTTAAAGGACCCAATAGAGTTCGGAGGCAGACGACTATACCACCTTTGAGCCATACCCGACAGGGTTTGAGGGAAGGCCTGACACTTAATAGCGTCATTCATGGGCTGTAGCAGCAGGGCATTAGAGAATGTCCTAACATGGTTAGCAGGGTTGCCAGTACCATCGTATGCTTTGATGGTGGGCATCTTGAACTTCCTAGAAATGTGAGTGTTCATTATCTCATCAGTGAATGGTGGGTTTGGATCATTGGGATCTCCCAGGTGTATAAGATCACTTGGATCAGCCCTTGGGGCAACTGCCCTTCTTGGTATTGGACCATCCAGATCTATGATTGGGGGAGGACCTCTTCATCTTGGAGCAAGTGGGGGTCTTGGAGTCAGTTGTGCCTCTAGGTCACACTTCAACCTTTGGATCTCAGCTTCATGTGCCCTGATCCTCTCTTGAACATCTTGGGGGATCATCCCTTGAGTGCTCCTGGAGTGTTGTTTAGTATCAGCCATTGGTTCTTTACCAGCACGTCTCCTTCTTAGAGCAACATCATCATCAGATAATTCAGATTCTTTTTTAGTATAAGGTCTTGAGAATTCTTGATCCTCCGGAATAGGAGCCCAGCCACGTATGTATTAGGGTATCCGCCCTTGTACTTCACCCCTATCAGAGTGTCCACTCCCTTCAACTTCAGGGTATAGAGGCATCCCGTAAGGGGGGTTAGTGGTCACGATCATCGAGTACTCATACCCAACGGGCTGAGAGCTCACAGGTGTATGTACCAATTGCAATTGGGGATTCACCCCTGGAGGAGCCGGGGGATTCGACCCTTGTGGCTGAGCCTCAGTTGCCCCTACCAGGGTTCCACCTTGTGAGGAGGCATAAGTTGAGTGAGGTGGTACTTCCACTGCTGATGCGACTGTTCGTTGTGGAACAGGAGTGTCTGTTCCACCATTGTTTCTTCACCGTGTATTCACCTTGGTTGTTGTAGTCTTCCCACAGACGGCGCCAAATGTTATGGAATAAAAACCTGAGTACTTTAGTATTTAATGCTAGGGTTGGTGAGCTTCGAGCTTTAATGGCTGCTCTTTCGTTCGGGACTATCGGTCCTAGCAAGATGCCTACGTATCTCTGTGTTGTAGAGAATCAAGCCAAAAACGTAGTTCTAGATTGAGGGGTAGAGCCATTTATATAGTGGTGAGTCTAGGGTTAGAATTCTGTTGGGAGACTTGGTGGACAAGTCTCCAACTTAGATGGTGAATAGGAGTCCTCTTGGGGAAGGGGATCCAGAACCTTCTATGTAGGACTTTGAGTCCGTTTAGAACACATGTCTCTGCTCTTCCAGCCGTATTGGGCCTAGTCCGTGAACAACTCGTGTTCGTGGACTTGGATGACCTTCGCTGGTGGGCCTTGGTTGCTTGGGCCGCTGTAGGACTGTTACGAAGCTTAAACCAGACATGCCTGCTACGAAGCTTGGACCAGACATGCCTGTGTTGGACTTTTCGGACAAGAAGCCCAAGTGTAATTAATGCAATATTAATGTGTCTTTAGGATGTATTTTTATCCATATCACACACCATTCACGATTCCAATAAAATTTGATTCTATCTCAAGAGGTGCTATGGATTTAGTTTAGAATGAAGAAGAACCGTGCTTATACTTCCATAGAAGGTGCGCCAAAGCTTGTGAATGAGCTTGCTGACGTAATAGATTTATCATCCACAAACTCAATGAATTCAGATATGCTACGAAAAGAGGAGAATTTAAATTGTAAGCCTTTTTCGATGATGTAACCCTCTTTCCCCTTGCTTAGATGCATTTCACTTTCTAGAATATATCTATGTGGATATAAATGTGGACTTAGCTTTCCTGGACATATATATATAATGCATACTATGAGGCATCTTGAATGTTTTGTTTTATAACATTTTTTTGTTGAATAATATTTGAATCAATCAAGGAGTTGTCGTAATACCCCAAGATTTAGAGAGATCTTGATTTTAAATTATGATATCCAAGGTGGTTGAGCCCTCCCATCCTCTTCTTTAAAATTTGTTATGTGCTCAATTTGTGCACTCTACGGGTGCAGAAACAGTTGAATATAACACTTTAACAAATTCAAGCCTTTTCAAATATCTTGAGATTTTTTAAGAGTAGTTTACTTAATATTTAATTATTGTGATACATAAATAAATTACTTTATGTATGTGGTCTTGGAGTACGTGGCTGATGTGATAAATGATTTGTGTTCATTTCGAATATACCAAACTCGAGTTTAGACAAGAATATTAGTTCGGTAAAGTTACACATCATTATTCGGTATCTTAAAACTTTGTTTGATTAAAAGTTCATCTGAGTTCAATTCATTTCTGTTTTGTCACTTAAGCACTACTGCTCAAGATTTTTCAATTAAGCTCAGGGTTGATGGAGGTAGATAGACTTCTATCATGTTTACTTTTTTTTTGTTACTTGGAGGGGTGTATTTATTTCACATTTTAAAGGATCAATAATAATCCATGGTTTTTAAAAGATTTTTCGTTGATTTTAATTGTTTGTGGGTTTTGAGGGAGTTGATAAAAAACTTTTGTAGACTCTAGCTGGTTTTGTGAAATTTCGAGAAATCCTTCAAAATCTCATGTATTTTAAAGAGATTTCAAAAGATTAAAAATGAACTAGTAAATCCATCAAACTCCACAAGGTTTTCAAATAATAAAATCCACAGACTTTTGAATACCATCTGATTTTGATGGACTTTTAAAAATTCAAATTGAATAATGTCGTCAAATTTTGGTAGATTTTTTAAAATCTAAATTGAATACAATCAAATTTTAAAAGATTTTCTAATCTCTATTAAATACCATAAGATTTTAATAGATTTTTTAAAATCTTAATTGAATGCCCCTTGATTTCAAAAATCCAAATAAATATTTCAAAATCTTGATTGAATACACCCTTCTTAAACATAAATAGACAAACACACCCCTTATTTTTGACAAGATTTAAACCCACAAAAAGGCTAAACCAAGAGGTGTTGGGTTACAGTATTATATAAGTAATATCTATATTCTATTTTTTGCTCCCAATATACTTCGCATTTGAAAACACTACATCGGTATGTTCTTTAAATTGTTGTTTTTTTAATTATTGTTATTTGATCTGTAACAAAAGCTAATTATGGATAGGTTCCCAGAAAAAGAATAATACTAAACATCTGCAAAGGACGTAAACATGGTCCACAGTTTTGGCAAAAGTGAAGCACAGATCCCATATAATGTTTCACTACAATTGCTAGCGAGCGTAGCGGTATAACGTTTAACATTGGATTATATAATCTTATCCCAGTACCAAAAAGCTGTATTAAAATTAGAAAAAATGAAATTGATCAAATTATAAATTGGACAGCTGGAATTTGAAGGAACACTTTCTAGCTATTTTCTCCTAATTGTAATTAAAATACAATTAATAACAATTAATTATGCCAGGTATCGGAACTGATGTTGTTGTAAAAGAGGGCGTTAAAGCTTTGAATGTGTTCACTGATGTCGTTGACAGTGACGACGAAAGAGGGTACAAAAAAATCCGTCCATTGAAAGAATTGTTACGGGTGGAGAATAAGGCACCTGCTCAAATAGGTGTCACAGAGAATTTTATGACAGTCGGATCTTTTTAATCAATGATTAGTACCGTTAGATTCAAATATTAAAATAATATATACAGTACTCAAGCTCTCAAGTTCGAACCCAACAAATATTTATATTATTATTTATACACTACTAAATCTCTGAGGTTCGAATCCCATCCACAACAAATATTTATATTATTACTTATACACTACCCAATAATATTCATGTTTGAATCCTGTCAACAACAAATATTTATATTCGTATTTATAAATGTACCAATAAGGTATTGATCCAAAAAAAATTATTGTAAATTTAAATAATATTAAAATATAATGAACATCGGTGCATAGCACATGTTGTAAAGATAGTTTTAGTTAAAATACAATACTTTTTAACTAACAACAATTAATCATGCCAGGTTTCGAAACTGATGCTGTTGTAGAAGAGGGTGATAAAGCTTTGAATGTGTTCACTGATGTCATTGACAGTGATGACGAAAGAGAGTACAAAAATACCCGTCCAATGAAAGAATTGTTATGGGTGGAGAACAAGGCACCTGTTGGAAAAGGTATCGGAACTCAAACTCTGCAACAAATAGGGGAAAGGCCTTCTTCAAGCAATGGTAATAATACCCATTCTGAAGTCCAAGTAAATGATCGTATACTAATATTTTTGGCTAATATGTTGTTAACTTAAATGGTCTATACTGTTGCTTTATAACTGATCGAATGAAGTAAACTATAGAAAAACAAAGATAGACTGGAACTACTTCACAGTTTCATTCAGAAAGAAATTACAAACTTAAAGCAATTTGAAACTAACATGACTACCTAAAAACTAGGAACTATAACAACCACCTTCCTGATACTTATGAAGCACTTCTATTTATTTTCTCTACTGCTCCTAAACTCACGCTATACTGCATGACCAAGTCCACAGACAATGCCAGCATTAACGTTAACAAAAATAAAACACCCAAATATAATAAGTTTAGATTAAATATTTCAACATATTCCCCCGTAATCTAAACTTCTTCAGACAGATTCTTCACACCCAGCAGTTTTCGCATTTTCTCAAATTTAGACGCTGCCAATGACTTCGTCAAAACATCTGCATGCTGCTTCTCATAACTGATGTGCTTCACTTCGATTTCGCCCCTTTCAATGCATTCTCGAATAAAATGATAGCGTATATCTATATGCTTGCTCCTACCGTGGAACATTGGATTCTTGGCTAAATCAATAGCCGATTTGTTGTCTACGAAGATCGTCACTGGACCAAGTACTTTACCTGTAATCTTTGACAGCAGATTCTTCATCCAAACAGCATGGCAAGCTGCAGCAGTCGCAGCCATATACTCAGCTTCACATGAGCTAAGTGATACACACTTTTGTTTTTGAGAGACCCACGTGATAATACTATCGTTTAAGTAGAACGCCATCTCTGTTGTACTCTTGCGATCCATAACATTTCCAGCCAGATCACTATCTGTGTATCCCGTTAACATGTTATTCCCACTATCTCTCATATACACAAGTCTGTAATTCAATGTTCCCTTTACATAGCGTAACACACGTTTTACAGCATTCAGATGCATTGAGGTGGGTTTCTCCATGAACTACTAATAATACCAACGGAGTACGTGATATCTAGCCTAGTGTGAACCAAATAACGCAAACCCCCAATTAGACTCCTATAAAAAGTTACATCGACCTCCTTTCCCCCCTCATCATTAGTAATTACCTCCTTGAAGTCCATTGGATGTCTGACTGGGCAGCACTCGGCCAGCCCCGTTTTTTCCAGAAATTGTTTCGCATATGCCATCTGTCTTAATTCAATGCAACCTCTGTTTTGTTTCACCTCGATGGCTAAGTAATGTGAAAGGAGTCCCAGGTCACTCATATCAAACTTTTGATTCATCTGCACCTTGAATTCATCTATAACATTCTTGTTTGTTCCAGTAATCAATAAATCATTAACATACACCGTGGCAATCAGTATCTCGTTACCAACTTTCTTAGTGTAAACTGCATGCTCGTGAGGACACCTACTAAATTTGAGCTCTTCTAGGTACTTGTTCAACTTTGAATATCAGGCCCTTGGTGCTTGTCGTAACCCGTATAGCGCTTTGTGAAGTCTGTAGACTAAATGCTCCTTTCCTTCTTTCACGAATCCTTCCGGCTGGGCCACATATACTTCTTCCTCATTTTTTCCGTTTAAAAAAGCTGTTTTCACATCGAGGTGATGCACCTCCCAATTATTCTTTGTAGCGAGAGCAAGGAGCAGACGAACTGTCTCCAACCGAGTTACTGGAGCGAATATTTTCTCGAAATCAATTCCTTTTTTCTGTACGTAACCCTTTGCCACAATCCTTGCTTTATGTTTCACTATGTTGCCTGCTACATCTTTCTTTAACTTAAAAACCCACTTCAGATTTATTGCCTTGTGCCCACTAGGTAGAGATGTTAAACTCCATGTCTTGTTATGATCAACCGATTATATCTCTCTCTTCATGTCCTGCTTCCACAGTCAACTCTTAGATGCTTGTGTGTAGTTCTCTGGTTCATCTACAGCCACCAGGAATAGCTCGTCATCATTCAACTCCACATGTTCCGCATTTTCATACACTTCTGTAACAGATTTATAATTTCTTGGTGCACTGCTTATCTCAGTCTCTGCACTTGACGAGTTTGCAGCGTTTGAGGACTCATTAGATGTATCAGGGTTAGAAGCATAACCTGACTCTCCCACATTGTCACTATCGCTTCTAATCACGCTATTTTCCCCAGTTTCTTCGTTATTTCGAGTCACACCAGTTCCCAACTTAAACGCTATAAACTTCTCTTCGTTTAAACTTCCAATTTCAAACTCGTGAGCCCAGGCCCATGATTTTTTTTCCTTGAAAACAACATCCCTGCTTACGTGTACTTTCTTGCTCACTGGATCATATAATCTGTAGGCCTTAGTCCCAGGTTCTTTTCCCAGATGTACTACCATCTTACTTCTATCATCCAGCTTCTTCATGTTCACATTTGGAATCCTCATATGCGCAATGCAACCAAAAACGCGTATGTGCCCCACATACGGTTTTCCCCTAACCATACTTCATATGGCGTGACTCCAGATATAGCTCAAGTGGCCAATCGATTTAGCAAATAAATTGTATGTCGTACGGCTTCCCCCCAAAACTGACTTGGCATGTTCATTTCCTTAAGTAGGCTTCGTGCCATTTCAATCATTGTTCTGTTATGTCGCTCGACTACCCCGTTTTGTTGGGGTGAGTAGGGCACCGTAAAATGTCTATTTATGCCATTCTCTTCACAAAAATTCAGAAATTCTTTAGAACAGAACTTACCTCCTCGATCGGTTCGAAATGTCTTGATTTTCTTTTCATTCCCAACTTCTACCAGTGCTTTAAAATACTTAAAAGCCTCAAATGCTTCATCTTTTATTCTTAACAAGTAAGCCCACATTACTCTACTGTAGTCATCAACTAACAAGAAGACATACCTATTACCAGCTCTTGTTGCAGGTGTTATAGGCCCGCATAAATCACCATGGACTAATTCCAAAACCTTGTTGGAATTGTAATTGGTTTGAGAAGGCAACGATTTTCTGACCTGCTTGGACATAAGACACCCAGCACAAACTCCCTTTAATTGTTGCAATTTTGGTAGTCCCCGTACCATCTATTTCATTACCAGTTCTTGCATAGCGTTAAAGTTCACATGACCGAGCCTGGAGTGCCATAACTACTCTTGCCTATAATCTTCCGTAAGCAAACAGTATACCTCACCGGTGTTAATTAAAATCTTATACAGTCTATTCAGTGATCTCTTGACTTTCATGAACAATGATCCTTCTGCATCTCTTATCCATAAGAAATTTCCACATATCGAGATCTTATAACCTTTTTCAGCCATTTGGCCAAGGCTGATAATGTTGTTGCAGAGTGTGGGAATGTAATACACATCCTGGAGTATCCGATCTTCACCATTTTTGCACTTAACTTGCACTGAACCCTTCCCTTTTATTTCCACCAATGAGCCATCACCAAACTTCACTTGGCCCGTTATCTCTTTATTCAACTCTTTAAATTTCGATTTTTGTCCGGTCATGTGGTTACTAGCACCATTGTCTAGGTACCATAGATTAGACACCACGTTTGCCTCATATTTGTTTTGACTCAACCTTGGATTCACCTTTTCTTCATTTAGCAATATGACGTCTGTCACTTTCTGGCCACTTTTAACTAGTAAGAGTGCCGGCTCATCATCAGGTATTTGAGCTATATTTACTTCTTCCTTTAGTTCCTTCTCGCGTTTTGGTTTTTTACACTCAATTGCAAATTGACCGTACCCAAGGCAGTTCCAACATCGAACTTTACTCTTATCACGGTTGCTGCGAACTGTGTCCTTCCCTCGATACTTCTGTGAGCTCCCATCATTCTTGCTTGACCTCTTGATCCACTCTTCCCTCGTAAGCAGGAGCTTACTATCCTGCTTATCCCTTTTTCTCCACTCCTCTTCAGTAAGGAGTAATTGAGTCGTGTCTCCACTGCTTTCAGTTTGACCCCGTAACCTCTCCTCGTGTGCTTTCAACGAGCCAATCACCTCCTCGATACTCATCTTTTCAAGATCGCCAAACTGCTCAATAGCCGATGTAATATGCAAGAACTTGTGTGGCAGTGCTCGTAGCACCTTCTTGACCACATATGCTTCAGCCATCTCATCACCCAAGGCGTGTATATTTGTTACGGTACCATTCAATTTTAGGTAAAAATCATCAAGTGATTCACCTTCCTTCATGCTCATAACCTCAAACTCTGACCTCAGTGTTTGAATTTTCGCCGTTTTCACCAGCTCTGCCCCCTGACACAGCACTTTCACGGCTTCCCAAGCCTCCTTTGAGGTTTCTTTCTCAGCTATAGACAGTAGAACATCCTCAGGTATTCCTTGATAAATAATGGCCTACGCCATCTTGTCCTTCTTCTCCTCGATTGGAGCTTTTGGATCCTTTGGCGACACCGCCTCCCATATCTCCTGAGCCTACATACAGGCCTTCATCTTTAAGGCCCACACCGTGTAGTTCCCCCTTGTTAACATGGGATAACTCAACCCAACTGTGTTCTCCTTGCTTTTCTCCTTACTTTTTTCGACTTCCATCTTTCTTGGTCTGGGAATACACTTGGGCATGAACCAGAAATGAATAGCTCTGATACCAAAATGTTGCTTTATAACTGATCGAATGAAGTAAACTATAGAAAAACAAAGATAGACTGGAACTACTTCACAGTTTCATTCAGAAAGAAATTACAAACTTAAAGTAATTTGAAACTAACATGACTACCTAAAAACTAGGAACTATAACAACCACCTTCCTGATACTTATGAACCACTACTATTTATTTTCTCTACTGCTCCTAAACTCACGCTATGCTGCATGACCAAGTCCACAGATAATGCCAGCATTAACGTTAACAAAAATAAAACACCCAAATATAATAAGTTTAGATTAAATATTTCATCATATACGTTCACAGGACAAGAGTTAGTTAGAGCTCAAGGGAGCAGAAAAGCAAAGAGAACTTGTCCTTTCTTGCCCAATGAAAATCCGGTTTCAACTAAGCATGCAAAGGCTACTGGTAAATCAAGTATTGTCTCCCTTTAAGGATATGTCTTGGTAAAAATAATGTGCTCCTTTTAATTGATTAAGAGATAATTATTTACTCAGATAAAGTTTGAATGCATGTTTGCAGGATTTGTTTCTCATCCACTGATATCCCGAAAATCAAATTACCAGAAATAATTGATTTAAGTTGGAAGTCACGGATAGTATCGAGGATGGGCATGGTTGGACACAACAACAATATTATTTCTGTAGTGAATTCCCTAGCTAGATGAAAGTGGCAATGTTCTTTAGATAAGCCATTAGTTTCTAAAAAAATTATTTGTTTGGATATTGTCGAGAACTATAAAATTCAAGCAAGTGTTCAAATTTGTTTTGTTGTAACTATCCTTCATTTTATAGTAACTCGAATTATAATATTTAAGTAACTGAATTAATAAATATGAAAAAGAAAAATATGAAAAAAATTGTTATCATGTAAGTTATAATAATGGAAATAGCTAATAAACACAATACCACATAAAAAAAATGAATATGCCAAATTTTACTCTCATACGACACACATATTAAGTTCATGATTAAAATACATAAAAATTATTTGTTTTAGAGGATTTAATACCGAAATTCTAATCGAAGGAAAATAATCACATCATTATTAATACATGAGTTAAGTTTTATTAGTATATGGGTTAATTTATACGATCATGGGACTATATTCCTTTTAAGATTTGATCTAATAGTCATTTTCAAGGATACCGATGAAAATGAACAAATATTCTTTAAATTTTCCAACTATAGTGCAGGGATAAAATTTATTTAAAAAATGATTTTTCGGAATCGATTAAATAATACTTATAATATCTAATAATATTTTGTATAACAAATGTTAAGATTAAAAAAATTTAAAGTAATAATCAATCAATAACATGACATAGAGATAGAGTATAAGGGCAAGATGGGATTTGACCGTTAGTGGTTTGGCATGGATGATACGTATCAATAAATTAATTTTGATTATAACAAACACTCAACAAATATGTCATTTCACATGTGGTGTATGAAGTGGTATGGTGGTATTGTGGTTAGAAAGTTAGTGGTCAATTTCTAATGGTAACTTTTTTCTAAAATTTCATAACCAACACCGAGAATATGACATTTCACATGCATAAAATGTCATTGTAATTATATAATTATGTTGGTCTATTATATATCTTTGGAAGAGTTTGAGTTCGAATACAAGACACTACAAGAAAAACTGCTAAATATGACCAAAAAATTTCAGTCATATTATAAATTTGACCGAACATTATCAGTCATTTTTATAAATTTGATTGGTTTACTATATAGTCAAATTTATAAATATGACCATATTTGAGTTGGTCAAATTAGTAAAAATGACAGATTTTGGTCAAATATAACAAGAAAATGTTACTATTATTAGCGAAATAATTTGAGAGCCTCTAGAGGAGACCAACATATCCACAATATGAATTGATTTTTAATTTTAAAATGTAAGCTGCTAGACATTAGTTGTTGTATCCCAAAGGATTAGCTACTAGATAACACTAGATTTTCAGTCTATAGAAAAATAAACGTACTGACCAGCATCTTCATCTTCATCTTCGTCTTCATCTTTGGTGCTTTGAAAATTATTATGGTTCAATGTCACATTATTGATTCCAATACCTTGCATTAAAATATATAATATAACAAACAACACAAACTTTTAACAAATTACAACAAAAATTAATTGTAAATTGCATCATTTGCACAATAGGAGTAATTGCAAAGCCGTGTATATTGTTGGCTAACAGTAAAAAAAATTGCTCAAA
The DNA here is from genome assembly GCF_009905375.1 of Apium graveolens. Classification (NCBI taxonomy): domain Eukaryota; kingdom Viridiplantae; phylum Streptophyta; class Magnoliopsida; order Apiales; family Apiaceae; genus Apium; species Apium graveolens. The sequence goes on along the minus strand of NW_027417518.1, from coordinate 137,731 downwards.
ATAATAAACCTTAAAAGGAACAGAAAACAAATTCAAACTAAACCAATATCTAATTTAAAGAATGCGAATTATTTATCAGAACTTAGGCTGATCAAAGTTTGTGTAATGTAGCTATAAAAATAATGATAGTGCAAGAATATGTGCAAGAGCCAAAACACTTTATTGAGTTAATACTAAAAATTATTTACTTTATCATATCAGCATATATATACACACAAATATATATAGTAGAACTTGATAAAACTAGAAAAGAATCACAAAACATGCACTAGTACAAAAACTGTCATACGCCTCTGTTGAAATAGGTTATTTGCGTCTGTTCTCAACTAACGCGTAGGGAGGAGTTGTATAGTTAAGAGTATATGTTTTTGTTGGGAAACAGACGCATATAGTTTATTGCATATGTGAGGAACATACGCGTATAACATAAGACATCCACATAAAATATGAACATTTTACGTTACCATTCAACAGACGTAAAAAGTTTTTTGCAGCTGCTCATAACAGACGTATAAAGCTAAAGAATGGACGTAAAATGTTCCTTTTACATGTCATTAAAAAAGTGTTTAGAAAAAGATATAAACTATGACGTTCCAAGAATGGAAAAGACACGATTTATTTTATTAAGCTACATATATCTGTTTACAAGGCACAATCTAGCTAAAACATACACAAATGAATAGATGTCTATGGTTGTAATGTACTATATTGCACTTAATTTAAGGTTGGGGTTCGGTAGTATCTTGGAAAAGATATGTGACATTTGGCTATCATTTTACATGTACAACTGGACTAGAAAAAAGTAGTACAATAATTTTAATCGTCAATGAAAGACAATAAATAAAATCAATTGAGTATTTAAATTTTTGAAAATAAAATGCATACCTTTAAATCTTCTAAAATATAGAACTTTATTTAGTGCACCCAAATTAAATTTTTATAGCAACTTATTGCTTCTTTAATGCTGTAGAGAATAATTTATATGCTAAATTCAAACTCATTATAATAGTTAAGGAAAGAGTTCACATAATTCCTGCCTGCCAACTTTCCTGGAGATGCTTAGTGTATTAATCATCGGTTGAAAAAATCCAGGGTTCATTTTCTAGAATGTATTTCATCTTTACGAGGAGATGCATTGTGAGATAGTATGGCTAGATGGTAGATGGGGACAAGTAATTCCTTTTACGTTCGCAGAAAGGTGGGTTATGTGTTAGGGGGAACACACACAAGTATAGAACCAAACAAACAATGCAAAACACACACTTAATATATGACGCGGAAAAACCCACATCCCAGCTTGTATTATTAATCAAAACAATTATCAATAATACAATCAGTCTCACCAAACGGTATTCACTCAAGCGATACTTAAGTCAAACAATACTCAAACATACATCAAAACAATAACATGACTCTGTATATATAGCCATCACAAACTTAACCAACAAGACATACCTAATCTGATTACAATAATAATTGTCTACCCATACAATTATTACCCATTCCCATTATAATAATAATTGTCAACACATACAATTATTACCCAACTCAATTATGATAATAATTGTCTACCCATATAATTATTACCCAATTTAATTATGTTTTCTATCACCAAGATCATACTACCTATTAAGTTTAACCCCAACAATCCTCCCCTTCAACCCAATATGATTTCATGTACAACCGAATTAACGGTCACCATCAAGCCATCGACGTCGATCACCCAAAACCTCCCCTCGAACAATAACCCCTCCTTCTAGTACAAAAAGATTTCTCTTATCTTTTCGACCTTTGAGTATCTCTAAGTCTCCTTTAGTGACATTCAACATATTGTTCTTTATCATAACAGTATATCCCAAATTAACTAATTTACCCAACGAAATTAGATTTCGATTTAACTCCGGTATGTATCTTACTTGAGTTAACTTCTGAACATGATCGTTGTGACGTTTCATTGTTACCTCACCAATGCGAGCAACCTTTACCGTTTTACCGTTCGGTAAAGTTACAATGTTTCCCTCACACTTTTTATAGGACGAGAACCACTCCCTCCTACCACATATGTGATGAGAACATCCCGAGTCAAGCACCCATTCTTCTTTTGATCCTTTATCTTCTTGAACCAAAAGAACATCTTCATCAGCTTCTACAAGCGAAACACTACCCCCTTAATTTTTCTTCAACTCTCTCAAGTCTTCTCTTGCCTTTGGACACATAAATTGTATATGACCCAATTCCTCACAGTAAAAACACCTGATATTAGGGTTATGTTTCTTAGCATACTTCTTTTCCGTGTCACGCGAACATACCACAAATGCACTTCCATCAGATGTGTCACTCGATTCTTGTTTCATCAATCTTTCGGCCTCCAGAAGAACAATAATAGTCTCATCCAAATCTAACTTCGTTTTCCCAACCAATAAAGAAGTCATGACAGTATTATACTTCTTCGGTAGAGACACTAGTAGTAGAACAACTTTGTCCTCATCCTTTAATTTTTCATACAAATTATTTAGCTGGTTGATTAAGCCATTAAAACGATTCAGATGATCTCTTAAATCTATGTCTTCTTCCATCTTGAGCCGAAACAAATCTTTCTTGAGAAACAGCTTGTTGGCCAAAGACTTTGAGTGATAAGTCTTCGTTAACTTCTCCCACAAATTCTTGGGATTGTCCTCTTCAAGAACATCTTACTTGATTTCCGGTGCAAGGGCCAACCGGATCGTTGATGCCGCACGTAACTTCATATCTCCTCACTTTGTATCATCAACTTCAGTAGGCTTCTTCCCTCCGAGAGTCGCATATAACCCTCGTTGAATTAACAGATCTTTTACCGTACTTTGCCACAAGGTAAAATTATTTCTTCCATTAAACAATTCAATTATAAATCCCCCAACCTTCTCCATCATGAACCTTGGCTCTTGATACCAATTATTTGGGGGAACACACACAAGTATAGAACCAAACAAACAATGCAAAACACACACTCAATATATGATGCGGAATTATTAATCAAAACAATTATCAATAATACAATCAATCTCACCAAACGGTATTCACTCAAGTGATACTTAAGTCAAACAATACTCAATCATACATCAAAACAATAACATGACTATGTATATATAGCCATCACAAACTTAACCAACAAGACATAACTAATCTGATTACAGTAATAATTGTCTACCCATACAATTATTACCCATTCCCATTATAATAGTAATTGTCAACACATACAATTATTACCTAAATCAATTATGATAATAATTGTCTACCCATACAATTATTACCCAATTCAATTATGTTTTCTATCACCAAGACCATACCACCTATTGGGTTTAACCCCAACATTATGTACCGAAAAACTAAGCGTACTGTCATTATTTTTCCAGAATGAGTACATAATCTTTATAGAAATTATTATTTTATTAACAAATTAATTTTTTATACATTGTGGAATGGTGATAACTTAAAATTTAATGTTAGTGTTTCCACAAGAAAAATACATAATCAATGATTCAAAGAACTTCAAAATGCAAAGCCAACCCTGTACAATCATATTCTAACTGATAACTACTTCCAAATATAGCATATAGCACTGCTTCATGGACTTAATAGTATGCATATGGTGTGTTCCTAGGGCTAGAGCTTTAATTAAACAAAGAATATTTATTTTATCACAAGGCTACACTTAGGTAATAAATCAAAAAACCAGAAACTTCAATTTATATAGCTGAAAAGATAAACAATACATATGTATAACAAATCACCCCTCTATATCAAAATATATATACACATCAGTTGACATTTGTATAAATAAAAAAAACAAATTAGATAATTGGACATTATGACTCAACAAAATCCTACACATGATGTGTGAAATAGCATATGCAAACTAAAAGAATCGCGATTTTATTCATACACGCACCCAAAATTCTAAGAACTTATACAAAGAACTAACTCTAAGGTTGTAAACTCTTTAAAGCAACTGTTAGACTACAACAGGATATTCAAAACACTACCCCATATTTTCTTTTCATTTCCTTAATTTTTATTGTAGTAAGATTTATTCATGTCATATATACACACACATATACCAATACTATCAATTGAGGTATATATATAAACATAGAAATTATAGACATAAACACGGAAAATGAGGGCTTTTCATGTGTTACCCCATTAAGAGAGGGACTATACAACTAAACTCTAGATTCAAAAATAATTGTTACCTGTGAATTGGTGTAGATGGTAAATTAGGGCTTGCAAAATCTAACCAATACGGAGATTAGCAAAATGAAGATGGGTGAACTGGGCTTTCAACTTGTAGATGAAGATGCAGATTACGACTGAATCGAGGCTGGTAGATGGGCATAATTGCAACTTCTATAATTAGGGATGAAGTTATTCAGAAGGTTTGAAGTAACATTGTTTAAATTGGGGGTCGGCGGTTTAAGATGGAAAATTAGGAAATACTCCATAATTTTTAATTTACTTACTTTTTAAGCGAATGATATTGGTTGAAGAGAGATGTATGATAATTAAAAGGCATATATCATTGTCTTATGTGTCTCGGAGTGGAAAGACAGACGCAAAAACATATCATTAACTCGCATATATGTCAGGTTAGGTTTAAATAGCCATATTAGATATTTTATATGTCTGTTTTATTTACAATAGACACAAATAAGGTGACGCATATGGTAGTTTTTGTTCTAGTGATGATAAATAAAGAAGAATCAAACAAGTCAGGGGTAATTAATTGAAACATTGTTTGTAATAACTATGTAAACTTTGTGGGATCTTTTTAGCAACCTAATATTTTCATTTCATTGACACAAACTGATGGTTGCTTTATAGGGAAGAAACTTTTAATAATAGGTAAGCAACAAGAATAATCATCACAATAGTGATAGGAAAAATAATGGCCAAACTCATGGACTTTAATTAATTTAAAGGAAATCATAAAGTTTCACAAAATATCTTATGAAAAGGTCTAACCAGTTAAGTTTAAATACACAAGACAAACCTGCGGAACAATATGCTTATTTGCCCATTCTTGACCAAATTCCTCTCTGCAAGGCACTTCAAGTTACTGGAAGCGGCATCTTAAACTGAGTAAACCTGCACCAAAGAAGAATATTCCAACGAATGAAGTATCTCATGAATAGAATCTTCACGCAAATTTACAAAATACTTTAATTTACGGTGGAATACATAATAATGCCGTTGTAAAAAGGAGGACCCTCTAATATTATCGGATCGTAATACAGGGCCCGCTAAGGAGTTGTTTAATCCCATATGCATTCTTGTAAAATGACACTGTAATTCATTCATATTTCTAAAAATTTATCCGGATATAAATTTGCTAAAAGAACGACACTAATCAGGAAAAAACAAATGAATCCAATAACAGAAAAAAGAATGAGTCTCTTGTGTTGGCAAGAAAAACCTAGCAGTAAATTAAAAAATATACAAGTCAATCATCAGAAAAATAATAAGTGTAAATATATATGTTTTATCTTGATAAAAAAATTGAGTGCATTCTCAGCCTCTCCCAGTCCTGGAGCTTGATGAGCTTGTCATCAGACGCTGACAAAACATATTGAAGGCTTCGATGTAGATCCAATGACTTGACGTAGTGTGTGTGCTTCAAATTCTTTTATCTTATCCTATGTGTTGTAGTTGTATATGCGAATCATTTTGTTCTTGGCTCCAACTATAAACCAATATTTTTCAGGTATACAGTTTGCACATCTAAATGCAAACAATCATATAAAATCACAGTTGGTCTTGTAATCCATCATAAATTAGTACAAAACTTACAGGATAATAAATTTAAATCATCAAGATACAAAGGGTGATGGGAATATACCTCGCGTTTCAGCAAATTTAAAGGACTTCTCCATATTTCTATAATACTAAAGATAAATTAAGCAGGCAGTTCAAATATATGTTTGTATTGTAAAATATAAAACAGAGACACAACTGATTAAAACATAAAAACATCAACTTACTTGGTACTTGTAGTTCCAAATTAACATAATTCTCGAGTATAAACTCAGTATTTCCCTGCACAAAGAACGTCGGATTGTGGAAGCAGGAGAGTATGACCTTTATTTTAAATATTTGCTCTCTCAATCATAAAATCTGGATATATTCTCTTAAGATGTGATATAAAGACCCTATGATGTGTCCCCTATGAGATCATGTAGTCATAAGATGTTGTAATTATATCTTCTGTCTAGCTTGTATGTGAGTTTGTCCTCCAACTGATATGTTAGAGCCTCTCCGAAATATGGAGAAATTACTACTTACTTGTTAATATGGGTGCAGGACTGACCACTTGATAATATGGGGACATGCTACCCCTCATACTAATATTGTTATAGGCCACCCCTCCTAGTAATATGGAGTCATGCATGATATGAGGAGATGACTCCCCTCTTAGTAGTGTAAGGACAGGACTCCTCTCTTAGTAGTATGAGGACAAAACTCCCCTCTTAGTAGTATGAGGACGGGACTCCCCTCCTGTTGAGAGGTGGACTTGATCTCTATCTTGTTGAGAGGTGGACTTGATCTCTATCTTGTTGAGAGGTGGACAAGACTCTCTTCCCGATTGAGAGGTGGACAGGACTCCAATCGTGTTGAGAGGTGGACATGACCCCTTCCTGCTGGAGAGGCGGATAAGACTCATCTCCTAGTAAGAGGAGGGCAGGACTAACTTTCTTGTAAGAGAGACTCACCTCCTAGTAAGAGGTGGACATGCCCCCTTCCTGTTGGAGAGGCAGACACGACTCACCTCATAGTAAGAGATGGGGAGGTATCACCTCCTAGTAATAGGTGAACATGACTATCCTTCTTTATATATTCTCACATGTCATTATGCAAAGTCTTGGTCAATATGCGGTACATGGTCCCGATTCATATACAAATTAGGAGAGCTTTTCCATATTCTTGAGCGTGTTTATTAAACCTAATATTATTATTAATTATAGTAATGGGTCTGTTTATAGCCTATGTCCATATTTGGGCATAACCTATATGTATATATATCATTTATAATTATATAATAATGTGGTGAAGATAACTATAACTATCTTTAGTGTTAAATATAGTACCAACTATCCATTTATGCATTTATAAGACATAGTATATGCATTGAAGTATATATTTTTTATTTTGGTCCAATATTATAGATGGACTATAGTTATGCATTCGACTTTATTTATTACTTACTATTATAAATTCGTATCTGTATATTTTTAATGTGCTGAAAGCAAGAGTCGATCGACTGAGGGTGTGATGTGAGCTTTAACATCACTTTAAATTATATCGATATTGATATAGGCTTTTAACATTGGTCGTCTAAACAATGGATGTCCAAGTACCGGTATCTTTTATCAGAATTCTAGTAGTGCCTCCATCTAAACCATTTTTGACTTACTTGATATATAATTACCGTCATTAAAACTAAAATCCGTATAGTTGGAACGTTAAAATTTTTTCATGAACCCTTCAAAACTAACAAAGTTAACATCCGTATAGTTGGATCGTTAAAATTAAACTTGGAAAATCACAAAACTAGTAATCCTTTCAATTAACGGCCTAACATCTGAATACAAATCTTATATCATGTATCTCCCACGAATATTTGAACAATATAATATATTTTTGATATAATTTTTACACGCGTATTACTATGTGTTCATTAGTTTTTAATGTATATATTATGTTCTCGTACTAAACATTTATTTATATCATTTAAAATAAATTTGACTGGTGACTAAAATAATTCTTAATATGTTGTTTATGTTATTAGAGTACCCCAGTGTTTTTTTTTAAATTTAATAAATTATTTAATATTTAATAAAATAAATGAATAAAAATAATTATTTTAAAATTCACCACTGGTAGTCACATTTATAAATATGACCGTCATCGGTCAAATTTATTTTTGCTATTTTTGTTTAACCGTGGCGGGAACTTTAGCGCCAAAAGTTAAAAATGACTGTGCCTAAATAAGACTGAAAGCGGTCATATTTACACCCCTCAAATTTTGTTTCCTTGGCGGGAATTTTCCATCTCTTTATTTTGCAATCCAAAAAATAAATATGACCGACTAAATTTGACCAAAATTAAATTCGACTGCATTTAGTCAAAATTAACTATTGACTAGGTGCAAATAAATGGCTGACTTCGAATGCGACTGTTGTCGATCCAAATTAAGTTTGACCAGCTATAAATGAAGGTTGACCGTAAATATGACCGACAGTCAAATTTAGCCGCAGTCATATTTAGTCCGTCAAATTTACCCTTTTTTTCTTGTAGTGAGAGTTGAGGAAGAAGTTGAGTATAAGTAGTATAGATTGGAGCGGCCATATAAATAATAGAGTTTGTAATTATGTTGGGTACGTGATTTATATTTTTTTATAGAAATAAATAAATTTAATATTTTTTGGATGAACAAATAAATCAAACTAGTTTGAAACAATGCAGGTATTATTAATAGTATAGTATAGATTAAAATCTCCAAACTTATAATCTTTTAGTTTATTTTTCCATTCATCTCTTATTACTTTGATTAATTAAATAATATATGGAAGAGTTTTAAATATATGAGTTTAGAAATAACATGATATAAATAATATAGATTCTAATTGCAAAATAATAATAGAGTTTGTCATTGTTTTGGATGTGTATTTCATTTCTTTTTTAAATAAATAAATATATTTTACATCTTTTAGATTTAGTTAACAAATATTTAGAAAAGTATTAACAGGTAAAATAAAACCATGTTTTATTGTTTTTTTTACATTGGGTGTTTTAACAAGTTTGATTAATAGTAGAATATAGACTAGCTTACCATGTCCGCTGTACCGGTCAAGTTAACAGTTATATATTTTCATTTATATTATGTTATCGTATAAATATATATAAATATATTCACTATTCTTAGAGACCCAAATAATAATTCTCTTAATTTTTTCACTTAAATTGATCCCTACCTCGAAAATTGTATTTTTGTTATTTTATTTATCAAATTATATTATATTATTAATATATTTAAATAAATATATATTAATTATAAATGCATAATAAAAATTGATAAAATAATTTGGAAGAAGGGTAGGTTGTGGTCGTTTCTTTCGATTTTCTCGTTTTGTTCTTTAACTTGCTCTTCTTACCCGTTATGCTAACCTAAGTCTGCACATCTCGCTCTCGATACTAGAGGTTTTTACTTTTTCTATTATACAAGTATAACTCCACTGGGAAACCAATAAAACCAACGGCCTTTTTTGATTAATTTGCCATACTCATCAACCAACAATTTAAGACTCCCATATTTGTTTGTTTAAGAGGATGACGAGCAGTTAAAACTATTTCCCAGAAATATATTCTCTCCCTTCTATCACTATCCGATTAATCTTGTACTTTATCATGATATATTAATACATATATGGATTTAAATGCATTTCAATGGAGACGATGTAGTCAGGTGGTGTACTATATATAAGGTTGGCCTTTGTACTTGCTTCAACGATTTATTTGCAGTTCTTTACCGGTGGAACCAAGAATCATGCAACACGGACTTGGTTTAGCCAACAATGGGGCTTCAGTCATGTACTTCTTCAACTGTCCAAAGGCCCCTTGGCTCTCAGCTGTCCATTAAAAATCCTTCGCCTTCTTAAGAGTTTTGAAAAAGGGTTGGAATTTGTCTCTAGAGTTGGAGATCGATGAACCTCCGTAGAGCTACAATTCTTCTTGTCAGCTTCTGAGCGCCTTTGATGGAGCGTGGTGGCTCCATGTCTAGGATGGATTTGATCTTATCGGGGTTGGCCTCTATCCCCCTTTTTGAGATCATATGGCCCAAAAATTTTCCAGACCCAACGCCAAAAGCACAGTTGGCTGGGTTTAACATCATCTTGTGGTGTCTCAACACTTCAAATGCCTCTCTGAGGTGGCTAATATGATCGGCCTTGCTTAGGCTTTTGACTAAAATATCATCGACATAGACCTCCATGGTCTTCCCAATTAGATGGGCGAATATCTTATTTATCAGTCTTTGGTAAGTAGCTCCTGCATTCTTAAGTCCAAAAGCCATAAAAAGATAACAAAATACACCAAAGCCAGTTATGAAATATATCTTGGGGGTGTCATCCTTATGCATTCTAATCTGATTGTAACCACTGAAGCCATTCATAAAGCTTAGCATTTCATGTCCAGCAGTGGCATCGATCAGGGTATCAATCCTTGGTAGGGGGTAATAGTCTTTGGGATATGTATCATTCAAATCAGTGAAGTCAATGCACATCCTCTACTTTCCATTAGCCTTCTTAACTATTACGGGGTTGGCCAACCATTCAGGGAATTACACTTCCTCAATAAATCCAACTTCTAAAAGCTTCTCGACCTCCTGCTTAATGGCTTCCATCCTATCAGGGGCATACGTTATCTTCTTTTGCTTTACAGCCTTTCGAGTTGGATTAATGTTCAACCTATGAGTTATAAGGTTTGGGTCAATCCCAGACATATCAGCTGCTGTCCAAGCGAATACATCATTGTTCTCTTGGAGGAAAGTTATTATTCGACCCTTCAAGGGCTTGTCCAAAGATGCCCCAATGTATGTGACTTTTTTCAGGTCTAAGGGATCTAAGGGAATTGGGACCAAGTCCTCAGCTAGCTTTCCTTATAGTTCGTCATTCTCTCGGCGTCCATGTCTTTTATGGGGAAAACCTGCCCCCGATTCCATCGGGCCTAAGTGCTGCGACATAGCAACTGCGGGCCCTTTTCTGATCTCCTCTTGATTCTCCAACACCGTTCATAGTCGGGAACTTCAGTACCATGTGGTAAGTTAAGGGCATAGCCTTAAAAGCATGAATCCCTGTCCTACCCATGATGGCATTGTAAGTAGAGGCTGCCTTGACAACCTGAAAGTTCAACATTTGCGTGGCCTCCCTGGGCTCTTCCCCGATAGTTTCGGGAAGTTATATTGCTCCCTCGACTTTACATTCCCCATGGTTAAACCCATAGATGGGTGCGTCATATGGAGTTAGTTGAGAGTCATTATAGCCCATCCTTATGAATGTATCATGGAACAGAATGTCAATAGAAGCTCCATTGTCCATTAGGGCCCTCATAACAGGACAATTTCTAATTATCGGAGTGATAACCAGAGGATCATCCTGAGGAAATTTCAAACCTTCAAGGTCCGGGTCACCAAAATTCAAGTGTCATCTCTGACTTAGAACGCTTAGATGGTTCCCCAACTATGCTCATTACTTCTCTTGCATTTGCTTTTCGGGAGTTCCTTGTAGTGCCAGCTGCAGTTGGACCCCCTAAGATTATATTGATTACCAGCCCTCGGGGCTGTGGGTTGCGATCTCTGTCGTTACCCCTCCGATCGTCATGTTTTCGATCATTATCTCTCTTTTGGCCTCCGGCCTCTTCACCCTTGGTGAAATGTCCAAACTTTCCCCTTCAGATCAGATACTAAATCTCGTCCTTGAGTTTCCTACAATCGTCAGTATCATGACCAACATCTTTGTGAAACCTGCAGTACCTACTCTTGTCTCTTTTCTCGGGTTCCCCCTTAGTGGCTTCGGCCATTTGAAGTCTTTGTCCTTCTCAATTTCCGTAAGGATATGGCTCCTTGGAGTGTTCAACCTTGCATACCCAGCAAACCTTGGTTGCTGATTCTTCTTAAAAGAGGAGGAGTCAGAGCTTTTGCTAATTTGTGGGTACTTGTCCTTAGTGTCATACTTCTGATCCGTCTTCCTCTTCTTGTTTGTAGTAGGTTCGTTATTCACAGCTGTCTTCTTCATACTCTCCTCCATCTTGATATACTTTGCGGCTCTATCCTGGAGCTGCAGCATACTCTCGGGAGGGAATTTAGCCAGGGACATCTTAAAGAACTCATCTCTAGTCCCTTGCTGTAGGGCTGTCATAGCTACCTTATCATCAAGATCAGGGACCTTCAAATCCTTCTTTATAAACCGAATCGGATACTCTCTCAAGGACTCCTTTACTCCTTGGATTATGCCCATGAGAGAGGCTGAACTCTTCTCGTGCACTCTGCCACTTATGAATTGCTTGATAAAAGCTTGGCTCAAGTCCTTAATGGATCCAATAGAGTTCGGAGGCAGATGACTATACCACCTTTGAGCCATACCCGACAAGGTTTGAGGGAAGGCCTGACACTTAATAGCGTCGTTCACGGGCTGTAGCAGCAGGGCATTAGAGAACGTCCTAACATGGTTAGCAGGGTCGCCAGTACCATCGTATGCTTTGATGGTGGGCATCTTGAACTTCTTAGAAATGTGAGTGTTTATTATCTCATCAGTGAATGGTGGGTTTGGATCATCGGGATCTCCCAGGGGTATAAGATCACTTGGATCAGCCCTTGGGGCAACTGCCCTTCTTGGTATTGGACCATCCAGATCTATGATTGGAGGAGAACCTCTTCGTCTTGGAGCAAGTGGGGGTCTTGGAGTCAGTTGTGCCTCTAGGTCACGCTTTAACCTTTGGAGCTCAGCTTCATGAGCCCTGATCCTCTCTTGAACATCTTGGGGGATCATCCCTTGAGTGCTCCTGGAGCGTTATTCTGTATCAGCCATTGGTTCGTTGCCAGCACGTCTCCTTCTTGGAGCAACATCATCATCAGATGATTCAGAGTCTCTTTCAGTATAAGGTCCAGAGAATTCTTGATCCTCCGGAATAGGAGCCAAGCCACGTATGTCTTAGGGTGTCCACCCTTGTGCTTCACCCCTATCAGAGTGTCCACTCCCTTCAACTTCAGGGTATAGAGGCATCCTGTAAGGGGGGGTAGTGGTCGCGATCATCGAGTACTCATACCCAACGGGCTGAGAGCTCACAGGTGCATGTACCTACTGTAATTAGGGATTTGTCCCTTGAGGAGCCGGGGGATTCGACCCTTGCGGCTCAGCCTCAGTTGCCCCGACCAGGGTTCCTCCTTGTGAGGAGGCATAAGTTGAGTAAGGTGGTACTTCCAGCGCTGATGCGACTGTTCGTTGTGGAATAGGAGTGTCTGTTCCACCATTGTTTCTTCGTCGTGTATTCACCATGGTTGTTGTAGTCTTCCCGTAGACGGCGCCAAATGTTGTTGAATAAAAACCGGAGTACTTTAGTATTTAATGCCAGGGTTGGTGAGCTTCAAGTTTTAATGGCTGCTCTTGCATTCGGGACTATTCGTCCTAGCAAGATGCCTACGTATCTCTGTGTTGTAGAGAATAAAGCCAAAAACGTAGTTCTAGGTTGAGGGGTAGAACCCTTTATATAGTGGTGTGTCTAGGGTTAGACTTCTGTTGGGAGACTTAGTGGACAAGTCTCCAACTTAGATGATGAATAGGAGTCCTCTTGGGGAAGGGGATCCAGAACCTTCTATGTAGGATTTTGAGTCCGTTTAGAACAAATGTCTTTGCACTTCCAGCCGTATTGGGCCTAGTCCGTGAACAGCTCGTGTTCGTGGACTTGGATGACCTCCGCTGGTGGGCCTTGGTTGCTTGGGCCGTCGTAGGCCTGTTACGAAGCTTAAACCAGACATGCCTGCTACGAAGCTTGGACGAGACAGGCCTGTGTTGTACTTTTCGGACAAGAAGCCCAAGTGCAATTAATGCGATATTAATGTGTCTTTAGGACATATTTTTATCTATATCACATACCATTCGTGATTCCAATAAAATTTTATTCCATCTCAAGAGGTGTTATGGATTTAGTTTGGAATGAAGAAGAACTGTGCTTATACTTTCATAGAAGGTGCGCCAAAGCTTGTGAATGAACTTGCCGATGTAATAGATTCATCATCCACAAACTCAATGAATTCTGATGTGCTACGAAAAGAGGAGAATTTAAATTGCCAGCCTTTTTCGGTGAGGTAACCCTCTTTCCCCTTGCTTATATGCATCTCACTTTCTAGAATATATTTTTGTGGATATAAATGTGGACTTAGCTTTCCGGGACATATATATATATATATATATATATATATATATATATATAATGCATACTATGAGACATCTTGAAAGTTTTGTGTTTTATAACATTTTTTTGTGGAATAATATTTGAATCAATCAAGGAGTTGTCGTAATACCCCAAGATTTAGAGAGATCTTGATTTTAAATTATGATATCCCAGGTTGTCGAGCCCTCCCATCCTCTTCTACAAAATTTGTTTTGTGCTCGATTTGTGCACTCTACGAGTGCAAAAACAGTTAAATATTACACTTTAACAAATTCAAGCCTTTTCAAATATCTTGAGATTTTTTAAGAGTAGATTACTTAATATTTAATTATTGTGATACATAAATAAATTACTTTATGTATGTGGTCTTGGAGTGCGTGGCTGATGTGATAAATGAAAACTCGATGGCTTGCATCCCCGTCAATGGTATAAATAAAAGTACATGGGAGTAACAACGAGGATCGCTAGATATTTCTCGTCATAGGTGGTGGCGATGTAAAGCTTGTGTCCGTGAGATTTCCCCTTATAGTGTTGATGCTGCTCATAAAAGATCGAACGAACTAGAAAAAAAGTGCAAAGTCATTGTCTATAGACTCAGGTAATATTAACGTGAATTGTCAATGTTTCTCGATGCGGTATTCCTTTTCCATTACTTATATTTTCTTAAGGGATTAAAAAACATGATTTTCGTCAAACTCGTTCGAGTTCGTCCTTGTATGAGTTCGATAATTTCATTCAATTTCTCTTATCGAAAAGGAGTACGAACAACATAATTTGTTCGATAATTTTAATGAACATAATCAAGTTTTCAAGATGTTCGACTTGAGGTCGGTTTGTGTTCAGCTCGAGCTCGACTCATTCGTTAAACTCGAGTTTGATTCGACAAAAATAGTTGTATATAAAATATATATTATTCATAATTTATATTTAATTAAATTTATAATTATTTAAAATAAATATTATTTTTCATAAAAAAATTAAATAAAAATATAGGTAAAAATTACTTTTTAAAATAATATATAATGTTCATAAACAGTTCGTTTTCGGTTAATCTCTATATATTCGTGAACGATTTATGTTCATTTCGAATATACCGAACTCGAGTTTAGACAAGAATATTAGTTCGGTAAAGTTACACATCATTATTCGGTATCTTAAAACTTTGTTTGATTAAAAGTTCATTTGAGTTCAATTCATTTCTGTTTTGTCACTTCAAGCACTACTGCTCAAGATTTTTCAATTAAGCTCAGGGTTGATGGAGGTAGATACACTTCTATCATGTTTACTTTTTTTTTGTTACTTGGAGGGGTGTATTCATTTCACATTTTAAAGGATCAATAATAATCCATGGTTTTTAAAAGATTTTTCATTGATTTTAATTGTTTGTGGGTTTTGAGGGAGTTGATAAAAAAATCTTGTAGAGTCTAGCTGGTTTTGTGAAATTTCGAGAAATCCTTCAAAATCTCATATATTTTAAAGAGATTTCAAAAGATTAAAAATGAACTAGTAAATCCATCAAACTCCACAAGGTTTTCAAATAAAAAATCCACGGATTTTTGAATACCCCAATTTTTATGGACTTTTAAAAATTCAAATTGAATAATGTCGTCAAATTTTGGTACATTTTTTAAAATCTAAATTGAATATATTCAGATTTTAAAAGATTTTCTAATCTCTATTAAATACCATCAGATTTTAAAAAAAAATTAAAATCTTAATTGAATGCCCCTTGATTTCAAAAATCCAAATAATTATTTCAAAATCTTCTTTGAATACACCCCTCTTAAACATAAATAGACACACACACCCCTTATTTTTGACAAGATTCAAACCCACAAAAAGGCTAAACCGAGAGGTGTTGGGTTACGGTATTATGTTTATGTATTATATAAGTGATATCTATATTCTATTTTTTTCTCCCAATATACTTTGCATTTGAAAACACTACATCGATATGTTCTTTAAATTGTTGTTTTTTTAATTATTGTTATTTGATCTGTAACAAAAGCTAATTATGGATAGGTTCCCAGGAAAAGAACAATACTAAACCTCTGCAAAGGACGTAAACATGGTCCACAGTATTGGTGAAAGTGAAGCAGAGATCCCATATAATGTAAACATCATACATATTCGCTTTCTAAACATCATACACTATTATATTCTTTTTATAGCTATTATATAATGGTCTGGACTATGTAAATCAACATATTCGCTTTCTTCTTTTAACATTGGATTATATAATCTTCTCCCAGTACCAAAAAGCTGTATTAAAATTAGAAAAAATGAAATTGATCAAATTATAAATTGGATAGCTGGAATTTGAAGGAACACTTTCTAGCTATTTTCTCCTAATTGTAATTAAAATACAATTAATAACAATTAATTATGCCAGGTATTGGAACTGATGCTGTTGTAAAAGAGGGGGATAAAGCTTTGAATGTGTTCACTGATGTCATTGACAGTGACGACGAAAAAAAGTACAAAAAAACCCGTCCATTGAAAGAATTGTTACGGGTGGAGAATAAGGCACCTGCTGAAAAAGGTGTCACAGAAAATTTTATGACAGTCCAATCTTTTTAATCAATGACTAATACGGTTAGATTCAAATATTAAAAAAATATATACAGTAATCAAGCTCTCATGTTTGAACCCAACAAATATTTATATTATTATTTATATACAACTAAATCTCTGAGGTTCTAACCCATCCGCAAGAAATATTTATATTATTACTTATACACTACCGAATAAGATTCATGTTTGTATCCTGTCAACAACAAATATATATATTTGTATTTATAAATGTACGAATAAGGTATTGATCCAAAAAAAATTATTGTAATTTTAAATAATATAAAAATATAATGAACACCTGTGCATAGAACATGTTGTAAAGATAGTTGTAGTTAAAATACAATACTTTTTAACTACCAACAATTAATCATGCCAGGTTTCGAAACTGATGCTGTTGTAGAAGAGGGTGATAAAGCTTTGAATGTGTTCACTGATGTCATTGACAGTGACCACGAAAGAGAGTACAAAAAATCCCGTCCAATGAAAGAATTGTAGAAAAGGTATCGGAACTCAAACTCTGCAACAAACAGGGGAAAGGCCTTCTTCATGCAATGGTAATAATACCCATTCTGAAGTCCAAGTAAATGATCGTATAGTAATATTAAGCATGCAAAGACTACTAAGCATGCAAAGACTACTGGTAAATCAAGTCTTGTCTCCCTTTAAGGATATGTCTTGGTCACAATAATGTGCTCCATTTAATTGATTAAGAGATAATTATTTACTCAAATAAAGTTTGAATGCATGATTTGCAGGATTTAAGTTGGAAGTCACGGATAGTATCGAGGATGGGCATGGTTGGACACAACAACAATATTATTTCTGCAGTGAAATCCCTAGCTAGATGAAAGTGGGAATGTTCTTTAGATAAGCCATTAGTTTCTAAAAAAATTATTTGTTTGGATATTGTCGAGAACTATAAAATTCTAGCAAGTGTTCAGATTTGTTTTATTGTAACTATCCTTCATTTTATAGTAAGTGGAATTATAATATTTAAGTAACTGAATTAATAAATATGAAAAAGAAAAATATGAAAAAAATTGTTATCATGTAAGTTATAATAATGGAAATAGCTAATAAACAGAATACCACATAAAAATGAATATGCCAAATTTTATTCTCATACCACACACATATTAAGTTGATGATTAAAACATATAAAAATTATTTGTTTTAGAGGATTTAATACCGAAATTCTAATCGGAGGAAAATAATCACATCATTATTAATACATGAGTTAAGTTTTATTAGTATATGGGTTAATTTATACCATCATGGGACTATATTGCTTTCAAGATTTGATCTAATAGTTATTTTCAAGGATACCGATGAAAATGGACTAATATTCTTTAAATTTTTCAATTATAGTGAATGGATATAATTTATTTAAAAAATGATTTGTCTGAATCGATTAAATAATACTTATAATATCTAATAATATTTTGTTTAACAAATGTTAAGATTAAAAAAATTTAAAGTAATAATCAATCAATAACATGTGGTTTGGCTTGGATGATACCTATCAATAAATTAATTTTGATTATAACAAACACTAAACAAATATGTCATTTCACATGTGGTGTATGAAGTGGTACGGTGGTATTGTGGTTAGGAAGTTAGTGGTGAATTTCTAATGGTAACTTTTTTCTAAATTTCATAACCAACAGCGAGAATATGACATTTCACATGCATAAAATGTCATTGTAATTATATAATTATGTTGGTCTATTATATATCTTTGGAAGAGTTTGAGTTTGAATACAAGACACTACAAGAAAAAAGGCTAAATATGACCGAAAAATTTGAGTCATATTTAACCAAATATGAATGCGCGGTCATATTTGATTAAATATGACCACATTATGTCAGTCTTTTTTAGCCTGGTCAAATTTAGCAAAATCGGTCATATTTAACACCGATTAAATTTGACCGTTTATTTTTGAACGATTAAAATTGACAGACTAAAATTGACGAAAAATGGTCATTTAAAATTTTTACTTTTGACTTTAAATTTTTGATAAAATTTGAATTTCTCGCTCTTATAAATAAATATGACAGACGACAGTCGAATTTATAAATTTGACCGACACATTATCAGTTATTTTTATAAATTTGATTGGTTTAGTATATAGTCAAATTTATAAATATGACCACATTTGAGTTGGTCAAATTAGTAAAAATGACTGATTTTGGTCAAAAAGAACAAGAAAATGTGACTATTATTTGCGAAATAATTACAGAGCCTCTAGAGGAGACCAATATATCCACAATATGAATTGACTTTTAATTTTAAAAAGTAAGGTGCTAGACATTAGTTGTTGTATCCCAAAGGATTAGCTACTAGATGACACTAGATTTTTGGTCTGTAGAAAAATAAACATACTGACCGGCATCTTCACCTTCGTCTTCATCTTTATTGCTTTGAAAATTATTATGGTTCAATGTCACATTATTGATTCCAATACCTTGCATTAAAACATATTATATAACAAACAACACAAACTTTTAACAAATTACAAAAAAAATTAATTATAAATTGCATCATTTGCATAATAGGAGTAATTGCAAAGCCGTTTATATTGTTGGCTAACAGTAAAAAAAATTGCTCAAAATAATAAACCTTAAAAAGAACACAAAACAAATTTAAACTAAACTAATATCTAATGAACCGTTGTGTAATGTAGCTATAAAAACAATGATAATGCAAGTATATGTGCAAGACCGAAAATACTTTATCAAGTCAATACTAAAAATTATTTACTATATCATATCAGCATATATATATACACACACAAATATATATAGTAGAACTTGATAAAACTAGAAAATAATCACAAAATATGCACTAGTACAAAAACTGTCATATGCGTCTGTTGAAATAATTTATTTGCGTTTGTTCTCAACTGACGCGCAGAGAGGAGTTGTATAGTTAAAGAGTATATGTTGTTGTTGGGCAACATTATTGCGTCTGTGAGGAACATAGGCGTATAACATAAAACATCCACATAAAATATGAACTTTTGCATTTGTTTTTTTCAACAGACGTAAAAAGTTTTTTACAGCTGCTCATAACAGACGTATAAAGCTAAAGAATGGACGTAAAATGTTTCTTTTACATGTCATTAAAAAAGTGTTTAGAAAAAGATATAAACTATAACGTTCCAAGAACGGAAAAGACAAGATTTATTTTATTAAGCTAAATATATCTGTTTACAAGACACAATCTAGCTAAAACATACACAAATGAATAGATGTCTATGGTTGTAATGTACTATATTGCACTTAATTTAAGGTTGGAGTTCGGTAGTATCTAGAAAAGATATGTGACATTTGGCTATCATTTTACATGTACAACTGGACTAGAAAAAAGTAGTACAATAATTTTAATCATAAATGAAAGACAATAAATAAAATCATTTAAATTTATGAAAATAAAATGCATACCTTTAAATCTTCTAAAATATAGAACTTTATTTAGTGCACCCAAATTAAATTTTTATAGCAACTAATTGCTTCTTTAATGTTGCACAGAATAATTTATATGCTAAATTCAAACTCATTATAATAGTTAAAAAATATTTAACAAGGAAAGAGTTCACATAATTCCTGCCTGCCAACTTTCCTGGAGATGCTTAGTGTATTAATCATTGGTTGAAAAAATCCAGGGTTCATTTTCTAGAATATTTCATCTTTGTGAGGAGATGCATTGTGAGATAGTACGGCTAGATGGTAGATGGGGACAAGTAATTACTTTTACATTCGCAGAAAGATGGGTTATGTGTTAGGGGGAACACACACAAGTATAGAACCAAACAAACAATGCAAAACACACACTTAATATATGACGCGGAAAAACCCACATCCCAACTTGTATTATTAATCAAAACAATTATCAATAATACAATCAATCTCACCACACGGTATTCACTCAAGCGATACTTAAGTCAAACAATACTCAAGCATACATCAAAACAATAACATGACTCTGTATATATAGCCATCACAAACTTAACCAACAAGACATACATAATCTGATTACAATAATAATTGTCTACCCATACAATTATTACCCATTCCCATTATAATAATAATTGTCAACACATACAATTATTACCCAACTCAATTATGATAATAATTATTTACCCATATAATTATTACCCAATTCAATTATATTTTCTATCACCAAGACCATACTACCTATTAAGTTTAACCCCAACAATCCTCCCCTTCAATCAAATATGATTTCATGCACAACCGAATTAACGGTCACCATCAAGCCATCTACGTCGATCGCCCAATACCTCCCCTCGAACAATAACCCCTCCTTCTAGTACAAAAAGATTTTTCTTATCTTTTCAACCTTTGAGTATCTCTAAATCTCCTTTAGTGACTTTCAACATATTATTCTTTATCATAACAGTATATCCCAAATCAACTTATTTACCCAACGAAATCAAATTTCGATTTAACTCCGGTATGTATCTTACTTGAGTTAACTTCTGAACACGACCGTTATGATGTTTCATTGTTAGCTCACCAATGTCAGCAACCTTTACCGTTTTACCATTCGGTAAAGTTACAATGTTTCCCTCACACTTTTTATAGGACGAGAACCACTCCCTCCTACCACATATGTGATGAGAACATCTCGAGTCAAGCACCCATCCTTCTTTTGATCCTTTATCTTCTTGAACCAAAAGAACATCTTCATCAGCTTCTACAAGTGAAAGAAACTGCTTAATCAATATTCCTCAAGCTGCTCACGACTATTAATGTACATAAGCCAAAGTTCATATGATCCTCTGTTGTGTTCAGCCAGAGAAACAAACTGCTCACATAAATTAATGAAACATAGATGAGATTATAAGACATTTAACGTAAACATTAATCACAAGGAGAATAGCTCTAAACAGGCATTACAACTTTGGTTTTGGAAGTAAACAAAAAGAAACATTGAATGCTTAAAAGTGATACATGAATATTTAAGCAATGTATCTTACATTATATTCATATTAACATAATAACATTAGTTATTCAGCTTGTATGATACATAAGGGTATTTCTAACTCCTCTAATTTTCCTCATGACCTAGACTGGTCGCAACATTCTATTTGGTTTTGTCTATCTATTAAGATCACACATGAGCCTAGAAGCTTTAAATTACTTGCAAGGAATTTCAGGACTGCTCTAAAAACTTTTAAAAACATGTAGTAAACTTGCATTAACTATTATCCCCAGTGCCACCTTTTGGGTGTATGGAGCTAATTTTAATGAAAATTACTTTTCTGGAGTAAATAAAGATGGTGGATGGGGCAAATAATTCCTTTTACGTTTGCAGAAAGGTGGGTTATGTACCGAAAAAATAACCGTACTGTCATTACTTTTCCAGGATGAGTACATAATCTTTATAGAAATTATGATTTTATTAACAAATTAAGTTTGTATACATTGTGGAAAGGTGATAACTTAAAATTTAATGTTAGTGTTTCCACAAGAAAAATACATAATCAATGATTCAAAGAACTTCAATGCAAAGCCAACCATGTACATTCATATTCGAACTGATAACTAGTTCCAAATATAGCACTGCTTCATGGACTTAATAGTATGCATACGGTGTCTTCCTAGGACTAGAGCTTTAATTAAACAAAGAATATTTATTTTATCACAAGGCTACACTTAGGTAATAAATCAAAAACCCAGAAACTTCAATTTATATAGCTGAAAAGATAAACAATACATACGTATAACAAATCACCCCTCTGTATCAAAATATATATATATACATATGAGTTGACATTTGTATAAATAAAAAAAAATTAGATAATAGGACATTATGACTCAACAAAATCCTACACATGATGTGTGAAATAACATATGCAAACTAAAAGAATCGCCATTTTATTCATAGAGGCACCCAAAATTCTAAGAACTTATACAAAGAACTAACTCTAAGGTTGTAGACTCTTTAAAGCAACTGTTAGACTACAACAGGATATTCAAAACACAACCCAATATTTTCTTTTCATTTCCTCAATTTTTATTGTACTAAGATTTATTCATGTCATATATACACACACATATACCAATACTATCAATTGAGGTATATATATATGATGCAATATAGGCTTTAAAACAAATAACAGACACACCCTTTGATTATTGAAATGGATAAACTGGAAACTTGTTACTATTAAATTGAAAGTACTTACAGCTTATATATATTGAAAATAAATGACTATCTACTAACAAGGAACTGCAAAGCTATTTTTTCCTCCACTAGACTCCAACAAACTACCACTACTCAAAGACTTATTCTCCCAGCGATATACTCGCTATTATTCAGAGTAACAAATGGACTTGGACTACGTTTAGATTACTAAGCCCAGCAAATCCCAACATACTCTCCCTTAATCTAAACGTATTCCTTCTCGTTCTGCTTCAGCTCAACACCTGCAACTTCTTTGACACCAAGTAGCTTCCTCATCTTTTTAAACTTCACAGCAGATAACATCTTTCTGAGAATGTCTCTGCATCCATATTCCATGGCATGTTGCAGCTGTTGCGGCCATAAATTCCGCCTCACAAGATGACAGAGCGACACAGCGTTGCTTCTGAGAAATCCAAGTAATAAAACTCTCATCCAAATTAAATGCCACTCCTCCGGTGCTCTTCCGATCATCCACATTACCAGCCAAGTCACTATCGGAAAAGCCTGATAGTAGGTAGTTACCTTGACCCTTAGTATATATCAAGCCAAAGTTTAAAGTTCCCTTTACATACCGTAAAATCCTCTTCGCTGCAGTGAGGTGTGTCACTGTTGGACGCTCCATGAACCTGCTGATCACGCCAACTGAGTAAGCAATGTCTGGCCGGGTGTTCACGAAATATCGTAGACCCCTAACGATGGACTTAAACTACATTGGGTTTACTGGTTCACCATCTTCATCCTTAGTCAGCTAAAGTTTATACTCCATTGGATAATTTACTGCATTAAAATCTTGCATACCAGATTTTTCGAGCAACTTCCTCGCATATGCTATCTGTTTGATCTCAATGCAACCCTGGCCTTATTCCACTTCTAGCCCGAGGTAGTATGAGAGTCTTCCCAAGTCTGTCATGTCGAACTCCTTACTCATTTGATCCTTAAACCGTATAATGCTTGCAACCCTGGTTCCAGTAATTAGAATATCATCTACGTATATTCCAATTATCAGAGAATCTCTCCCTTCCTTTCGAGTATACACAGCGTGCTTGAAAGGACATTTAAGAAAACCCTAGCATTGCAGACATTTATTTAGCTGTGCATACCATGCTCGAGGGGCTTGGCGAAGCCCGTACAGTGCTTTGAGTAGCCTATATACCTTTTGTTCTTGCCCAGCTTTCACAAATCCACGAGGTTGTGAAACATCTCCCCATTCAAAAACGCAGACTTAACGTCGAGGTGGTGGACTTCCCAGTTGCATTTGGCTGCCAAAGCAAGGATTAAACGCACGGTTTCCATTCTTGTTATTGGGGCAAAGACCTCTTCATAATCAATGTCGTATTTCTGAACATAGCCCTTTGCAACTAAACGAGCCTTGTGTTTGATGACCTTCCCGTTAGTGTCCTTCTTGAGCTTAAAGATCCATTTCAAATCAATGGCATTGTGGCCCTGTGGCAGGTCTGTTAATACCCAGGTGTCGTTTTTCTCGATGGATGCAATTTCAGTTTGCATTGCGTCTCTCCATAGTTTTTCTTTAACTGCTTGTTCATATGTAACTGGATCGTCAACTCCCATCAGTAACAACTCGTCTACCAGCTCTACTATTTCGGTGTTGTCATACACATCGCATAGTGATCTGTATCTCAGGGGTGTAGTACTTTCAGTACTGGTAACAGAAATGACATTGCTGGTATTGGAGCCGGTGCTCTCTGAGCTGGGTGTTGTTGTATTGCCTGAGAAACCAGAGTTTGGTGACACGGGTGTATTGCCACCAAATAGTGTGTTGGTGGTGTCTTAAGAAGCTTCACTGTCAATAACATCCTTGTCAATTTGGTCTATTTGGTGTGTGTCTATCAACGTAAACATATCGGTGCTATACACAGCGCCTGCTGATATCGGTTCACCCCATTGCCATCCCAGTTTCATCGAAAACAACATCACGACATACATTGATTTTTCCTGTAGAGGGATCATAAAGGCGGTACGCCTTTGTGCCAGGTTCTCTCCCGAGGTGTACCATTGGTTTACTTCTATCATCCAATTTTGTAACCTGTATGCTGGGTATTCTTACATGAGCAACACAACCAAAAACACGTAAGTAGTCAACAAATGGTTTCTTCTTAAACCAGGCCTCATATGGTGTCTTCCCTATCAAGCTTCTAGTGGGTAGTCGATTTAACACATAAACTGCATGGCGTATAGCCTCTCCCCACATGAATGATGGGACTTTCATCTCAATCAACATGCTCCGGGCCATAGCAACTGTCCTGTTACGTCTCTCAACAACTCCGTTTTATTGCGGAGAGTACGGTGCGGTATAGTGGCGTGTAATCCCTGCCTCTTCACAGAATTTAGTGAAAGCTCCTGAACAGAATTCCCCTCCTCAGTCAGTTCGAAGTACTTTTATTCCTGGGAATGTAGTTTTCTCGACTGAGACTTTGAATGTTTTGAACACAGTAAGTGCCTCGTCCTTGGTTTTCATCATCTAGACCCACATCATGCGAGTAAAATCATCTACGAGCAATAGAAAATATCTCCATGTATTAATTCTAAAGGAACTTGTGCAGAGAAATTGGATTCAGATGGGAAAGGCTTACGTGTTTGTTTGGAGAGGAGACAACCATTGCACAGTTCCTTTGATATTTTCAGCACAGGAAATCCATTAACCATATGTTTTTTTAAAAGGTCTACCGTTGCCTGATAGTTGACGCGACCAAAATGAAGATGCCACAATTGTGCACTTTCTTCCCCGCTGGTGAGTAACCATGCTTCCTCCTTTATTTCTGAGATATGAATTTTGTATAGTCTGTTCGAGGAACGTTGTACCTTCATTAGGAGTCTGTGTTTTATGTCATATACTCACAGCTGATCACCATTCAGAACCACCTTGTTGCCTTTCTCAGATAGCTGGCCCAGGCTGATTATATTGCTTCAAAGGGTGGGAATAAAATACACATTCTTGAGTGCCTTCTCTTCACCGTTTTTGCAATGTATCTTTATCGATCCTACCCCCTTTATGTGCACCAAGAAACCTTCTCCGAATTTAACTTGGCCAGTAACTCCCTCATCTAATTCTGCAAATTTTTCGCGGTGTCCAGTCATGTGATTGCTGGCACCGTTGTCCAAATACCACATATTCGCTTCTATCTTGTCCTCAATTTCCTTACCCACATTAGTCACAGCTCGTGAGTCGCTAGCATGCAGCATCACTATCCCCCTCGTATTCTGCTCAAACTCTGCTACTAGTAAGGCTGGCTTGTCATCATTTATTTGTGCTAAATTGGCCTCTCCCTTTTGTTCTCTATCTCTTTTGGGTTTTCTGTATTCTGCAACATAAATGACCGAGATTAAGGCAGTTGAAGCATCGAACTCTGCTTCTATCGCGAACACCTCAACTTTCTCTGCTGCGATTCTCATTACCTCCATTCTTATTCGTTCTCTTCAGCCATTCATCTCTAGTGAGCAATAATTTCTTTTCATTTCCTTCCCGTTTAGCCCATTCTTCCTCGGTTAACAGGAGTTATTGGTTAAGATTGTTGTCATCTGGTCCCTTGAGTCGTTCTTCACGTGCTTTGAGAGACCCCACGATCTCTTCTACCGATATGGCTTCCAGATCACCAAACTGTTCTATTGCCGAAGTAATTTGCAAGAATTTTGTAGGTACAGCTCTTAACAGCTTTTTGACTATGTACGTTTCCTCCACCGTCTCGCCCAATTCACACATATTCGTCACCAGGTTGCTCAACCTCATACAGAAATCATCCAACTTGTCTGTTTCTTTCATCATAATTGATTCAAATTCTGCTTTAATCATCTAAGCTCGTGCCTTCTTGACCTTGTCATCTCCTAAACACAGCGTCTTAATGGCCTCCCATGTTTCTTTGGAGGTTTTCTTTGTGGCCAGGGACAACAGGAGGTCTTCAGGTATACCCTGATAGATTATAGCTATAGCTCTCTTGTCCATCTTATCTTCAACAGCAGCCTTGTGGTCCTTCGGGACAATGGCTTCCCATACTCCCTGTGCTTGTATAAACACAGTCATTTTCCATGCCCAGGCTGTATAGTTAATTTTTGAGAGCATTGGGTAGCTCAAACTAAATGAGGCGTCTTTGGTTTTACTGGGTTCCATTGTTGATCGACTGTGATGAAGATTTTTGAAACTGAAAGCTCTGATACTAAATGATTCCATATACGCTTTAAAACAAATAACAGACACACACTTTGATTACTGAAATGGATAAACTGGAAACTTGTTACTATTAAATTGAAAGTACTTACAACTTACATATATTGAAAATAAACGACTATCTGAGACTCCTACTAACAAGGAACTGCAAAGCTATTTTTCCTCCACTAGACTCCACCAAACTACCACTACTCAAAGACTTATTCTCCTAGCGATACACTCGCTATTATTCAGAGTAACAAATGGACTTGGACTACGTTTAGATTACTAAGCCCAGCAAAGCCCAACAATATAAACATAGAAATTATAGACATAAACACGGAAAATGAGGTCTTTTCATATGTTGCCCCATTAAGAGAGGTACTATGCAAGTATACTCTAGATACAAAAATAATTGTTACCTGTGAATTGGTGTAGATGGTAAATTAGGGGTTGCAAAATCTAACTAATACGGAGATTAGCAAAATGAAGATTAGGGTGAATTGGGGTTTCAACTTGTAGATGAAGATGCAGATTACGACTTAATCCAGGCTGGTAGATGGGCATAATTGCAACTTCTATAATTAGGGATGAATTTATTCAGAAGGTTTGAAGTAACATTGTTTAAATTGGGGGTCGGCGGTTTAAGAAGGAAAATTAGGAAATACTCCATAATTTTTAATTTACTTACTTTTTAAGCGACTGATATTGGTTGAAGAGACGTATATGATAATTAACAGGCATATATCATTGTCTTATGTGTCTGGAGTGGAAAGACAGACGCAAAAATATATCATTAACTCACATATACGTCAGGTTAGGTTTAAATAGCCATATTAGATATTTTATATGTTTGTTTTATTTACAACAGACACAAATATGGTGACGCATATGGTAGTTTTTGTACTAGTGATGATAAATAAAGAAGAATCAAACATGTCAGGGGTAACCAATTCAAACATTGTATGTAATAATTATGTAAACTTTGTGGGATCTTTTTAGCAACCTGATATTTTCATTTCATTAACACAAACAGATGGTTGCTTTACAGGGAAGAAACTTTTAATAATAGGTAAGCAATAAGAATTATCATCACAATAGTGATAGGAAAAATAATGGCCGACCTCATGGACTTGAATTAATTTAAAGGAAATCATAAAGTTTGGCAAAATATCTTATGAAAAGGTCTAAGCAGTGAAGTTTAAATACACAAGACAAACCTGCGGAATAATATGCTTATTTGCCCATTATGGACCAAATTCCTCTATGCAAGGCACTTCAAGTTTCTGGAAGCGGCATCTTAAACTGAGTAAACCTGCACCAAAGAAGAATATTCCAACGAATGAAGTATCTCACGAATGGAATCTTCACGCAAATTTGCAAAATGCTTTAATTTACAGTGGAATACATAATAATGCCCTTTTAAAAAGGAGGATTCTCTAATATTATCGGATCGTAATACAGGGCCCGCTAAGGAGTTATTTAATCCCATATACATTCTTGTAAAATGAAACTGTAATGCATTCATATTTCTAAAAAAGTATCCGGATATAAAATTTGCTAAAAGAACGACACTAATCAGGAAAACACAAATGAATCCAATAACAGAAAAAAGAATGAGTCTCTTTTGTTGGCAAGAAAAACCTAGCAGTAAATTAAAAAATATACAAGTCAATCATCTAGAAAAATAATAAGTGTAAATATATATGTTTTATTTTGCCAAAAAAATTGAGTGTATTCTCAGCCTCTCTCCTAGTCCCGGAGCTTGATGAGCTTGTCATTAGATGCTGACAAAACATATGGAAGGCTTGGATGCAGATCAATGACTTGATGTAGTATGTGTGTGCTTCCAATTCTTTAATCTTATCCTATGTGTTGTAGTTGTATATGCGAATCATTTTGTTCTTGGCTCCAACTATAAACCAATATTTTTCAGGTATACAGTTTGCACATCTAAATGCAAACAATCATATAAAATCACAGTTGGTCTTGTAATCCATCGTAAACTAGTACAAAACTTACAGGATAATAAAGTTAAATCATCAAGATACAAGGAGTGATGGATATGTACCTTGCGTTTCAGCAAATTTAAAGGACTTCTCCATATTTCTATAATATTAAAGATAAATTAAGCAGGCAATTCAAATATATGTTTATATTGTAAAATATAAAACAAAGACACAACTGATTAAAACATAAAAACATCAACTTTCTTGGTACTTGTAGTTCCAATTAACACAATTCTCGAGTATAAACTCAGTATTTCTGTGCACAAAGAGCGTCGGATTGTGGAAGCAAGAGAGGATGACCTTTATTTTAAATATTTGTTCTCTCAATCATAAAATCTGGATATATGAGCTTATTGTACATTGACACAACAAATTGACCTGTTTCCACCCCTATTCATCTCAGCTTCTAAATACCCAACCTAGTTTCAAATGAGAGATAAACTCCAGATTTATTAAATTTCCAAACGAGTCGAGTTTGACCTTAATCAGGTACATGGGCTCAAATCAGTTGGATAAGAAAAAACTTGGACTCGAGTTATAGACTAGATTCAGTTATATTTATTTACTACCGGATAAGAATTATTACCCTACGTTAAAAATATAAAAGAAATATTACCAGGAGTTAGCTGTTCACCTTTAAACAAGTTAACAACTTTATAATCATAATCAATCTCTGCTTGAAGCACAGCTAAATTCAATACCTACCCACCCTATTTTCTGTCCGCAATACCACATTCAAAAACTAAAATATGACACAAGATACATTTTCTTAATTCAATAATGCCAAACAGAACAACACTAAAAATGAACAATACTTTTTGACACCGGTCATGACTACGAACAATAATAAACGCAGCTAGAGCGAGCTTCTTCTATTCCGTATAAAATAAACCAAATAAGCATAAAAATTAAGAACATAAACATCAAAACGGAGGCCTGAATTTGAAATCACCTTAAATCATAGCCTTGAAATGCAAAGCCCTAATTATTAGAATACCCAAAATTATATATAAAAAAAATTATAGGAGGTTTAAGATAAAATAAACATAAACAAATCAACTGAGCCCTAACTTCCTAACTTCAATTCAGCCCTAATTAGAAATCCAAAATACCATTACTTACCAGAGATTGAAAGTGGTGTCAAGAGAAAGTGAGGGTGGTACTAAGAGAGATTAGCCGGAGAGATTAGCCAGAAAGAGAGAGTAGAGAGCGAGGGAGAGTGGAAGTGCGGAAAGTGACAGACGATTGAGTTAGGGTGTTTGAGTCGGAGAGAGTCGATTGAGCGCCGTTGTATGAAAATTTGGGCGGCATTAGCCCAAAAGTTTGCTCGCCCTAGCCCAAAAGTTTTCCGTGACTGAATCCAATATTGTTAAATTTCGATAAAATAATACTCAATAAATAAATAGCCTTGATTAAATAATAATTTTTAATAATCCCGACTCAGATCGTTTAATATAAATTAATTATTCACTTATTTAATAAGTTAATATTGTTTATTAAATTACATAAGTCTCCTATAATATACAAATTAATAGTTTCATCTTATATTAAAATTATATATTTTTTCTAAATTATATTTTTAAAATAAGACTATAATGTAAACTTACTTTTTTATGAAATTTATTTCTCCATCTACTTGTATCCTTTTTAGGGTACTATAGAGCTTGGCCTACTCTAGGCCTACACAAAATTAAGCAATATTATTGTTTTAAGGACATCATTTAGAACGACTACAATAATGTCATAATCTTCCTTTTCATCTTCTTTCCATTTTTTTTAATAATATTAATTATTTGTTCATATTCAACAATTATGTCACTGCTTTATTTTCTCCATTATAATCAATAACATTTTCGGTATTCATTGGCATCATAATAATCAATAACATTTTCGGCATATATATTTGTAAATATATGTTTAAAAGAAATTGAAAATGATGTATATCGATAAATTAATAAAATTATTAATTGATTTATTAATTAATATTTTGAGTAATTAATAATTTTTTCTAGTCCCGAGTGTATTAATTTATCGGGTTTACCTATAGGTAGAAAATATTTAAACTATATTAAAATAATAAATCTTGAAGTAATTATCACTAATAGTAATTGAAGTAATTAGGAAAATATATCTCGTTGGTGAGACAAGAGAATACCTGTAGGCCTTGCATGCGACCCCTTGGAACCTGGTCATGCGATGTGGCCTTATGGAGAACAGGGCCTCGCATGCGACCCATTAGAGTCTGGTCATGCGATGTGGCTGTAGAGAGAGTACCTGCGATATAAGGAGACCTAGCCACGCATAGCGATCCTTCCTCCCATGCGACCCCTTGAGGCCTAGTCATGGGTCTTCAAGTCAAATAGAGAATAAGTTGATAGCGAAGTATCTCCTTCTAGGACTAGCCTTGGATGCCTTCAATCTTTGTATTGTAATAGAGATTTTTTTATGTTATGTGATCTCAGAAATATATAGTGAATATTGACCTCTAAGAGGTCCTTCCAAGTGTGATATAAAGACCCTATGATGTGTCCCCTATGAGATCATATAGTCATAAGTTGTTGTAATTATATCTTCAGTCTAGCTTGTATGTGAGTTTGTCCTCCAACTGATCTGTTAGAGCCTCTCCGAAATATGGAGAAATTACTCCTTACTTGTTAATATGGGTGCAGGACTGACCCCTTAATAATATGGGGACATGCTATCCCTCATACTAATATGGGTGTAGGCCACCCCTCCTAGTAATATGGAGTCATGCATGATATGAGGAGAGGACTCCCCTCTTAGTAGTATAAGGACAGGACTCCTCTCTTAGTAGTATGAGGATAAAACTCCCCTCTTAGTAGTATGAGGACGGGACTCCCCTCCTGTTGAGAGGTGGACTTGATATCTATCTTGTTGAGAGGTGGACAAGACTCTCTTCCCGATTGAGAGGTAGACAGGACTCCAGTCGTGTTGAGAGGTGGACATGACCCCCTTACTGCTGAGATGCGGATAAGACTCATCTCCTAGTAAGAGGAGGGCAGGACTAACTTTTTTATAAGAGAAGGGCACGACTCACCTCCTAGTAAGAGGTGGACATGCCACCCTTCCTGTTGGAGAGGCAGACACGACTCACCTCATAGTAAGAGATGGGGAGGTGTCACCTCCTAGTAATAGGTGAACATGACTATCCTTCTTTATATATTCTCACATATTATTATGCAAAGTCTTCGTCAATATGCGGTACATGGTCCCGATCTATATACAAATTAGGAGAGCTCTTCCATATTCTTGAGCGTGTTTACTAAGCCCAATATTATTATTAATTATTGTAATGGGTTTGTTTAGAGCCTATGCCCATATTTGGGCATAACATATATATATATATATATATATCATTTATAATTATATAATAATGTGGTGAAGATAACTATAGCTGTCTTTAGTGTTAAATATAATACCAACTATCCATTTATGCATTTATAAGACATAGTATATGCATTGAAGTATATATTTTTTATTTTGGTCCAATATTATAGACGAACTATAGTTATGCATTCGACTTAATCTTATAGGTACTTTATTAATTACTTACTATTATAAATTCGTATCTGTATATTTATAATGTGCTGAAAGCAAGAGTCGATTAACTGAGGGTGTGATGTGAGCTTTAACATCACTTTAATTATATCGATATTGATATATGCTTTTAACATTGGTCGTCTAAATAATGGATGTCCAAGTACCGGTATCTTTTATCAGAATTCTAGTAGTGCCTCCATCTAAAACGTTTTTGACTTACTTGATATATAATTACCGTCATTAAAATTTAAATCTGTATAGTTGGAACGTTAAAAAATTTTCATGAACCCTTCAAAACTAACACAGTTAACATCCTTATAGTTGGATAGTTAAAATTAAACTTGGAAAATTACAAAACTATTAACGCTTTCAATTAACGGCCTAACCTCTAAATACAAATCTTAAATCATGTATGTCCCACTAATATTTGAACAATATAATATATTTTTGATATAACTTTTACACACGTATTACTATGTGTTCATTAGTTTTTAATGTATATATTATGTTCTCGTACTAAACATTTATTTATATCATTTAAAATAAATTTAACTGGTGACTAAAATAATTCTTAATATGTTGTTTATGTTATTAGAGTACCCCGGTGTTTTTTTCAATAATTTAATAAATAATTTAATATTTATTAAAATAAATGAAAAAAATAATTAATTTAAAATTCACCAATGGTAGTCACATTTAGAAATATGACCGTCATCGGCCAGATTTATTTTTGATATTTTTGTTTAAACGTGGCGGGAACTTTAGTGCCAAAAGTTAAAAATGACTGTGCCTAAATATGACTGAATGCGGTCATATTTACACCCCTCGAATTTTGTTTCCTTGGTGGGAATTTTCCGTCTCTTTATTTTGAAATCCAAAAAATAAATATGACTGACTAAATTTGACCGAAATTAAATTCGACTGCATTTAGTCAAAATTAACTATTGACTAGTTGCAAATAAATGGTTGACTTCGAACTTTGACCAGCTATAAACGAAGGTTGACCATTAATATGACCGACAGTCAAATTTAGCCGCAGACATATTTAGTCGGTCAAATTTACCCTTTTTTCTTGTAGTGAGAGTTGAGGAAGAAGTTGAGTATAAGTAGTATAGATTGGAGCCGCCATATAAAAAATAGAGTTTGTAATTATGTTGGGTACGTGATTTATATTTTTTAATAGAAATAACATATTTAATATTTTTTGGAAGAACAAATAAATCAAACTAGTTTGAAACAATGCATGTATTAATAATAGTATAGTATAGATTAAAATCTTAAAACTTATAATCTTTTAGTTTATTTTTCCATTCATCTTTAATTACTTTGATTAATTAATTAATATATAGAAGTGTTTTAAATATATGAGTTTAGAAACAACATGATATAAATAATATAGATTCTAATTGCAAAATAATAATAGAGTTTGTCATTGTTTTGGATGTGTGCTTCATTTATTTTTTAAATAAATAAATATATTTCAGATCTTTTAGAAGTAGTTAACAAATTTTTAGAAAAGTATTAACAGACAAAACAAAACCATGTTTTATTGTTTTATTTATAATAGTAGAATATAGACTAGCTTACCATGTCTGTTGTACGGGTCTAGTTAACAGTTATATATTTTCATTTATATTATATTTTCGTATATATATATATTCACTATTTTTAGAGACCCAAATAATAATTCTATTAATTTTTTCACTTAAGTTGATCCCTACCTCAAAAATTGTATTTTTGTTATTTTATTTATCAAATTATATTATAACATTAATATATTTAAATAAATATATATTAAATATAGATGCATAATAAAAATTGATAAAACAATTTGGAAGATGGGTGGGTTGTGGTCGTTTCTTTGGATTTTCTCGTTTTGTTCTTTAACTTGCTCTTCTTACTCGTTATGCTAACCTACGTGTGCACATCTCGCTCTCGATATTGGAGGTTTTTTTTTTTTTTTGCTAAATGATATTGGAGGTTTTTACTTTTTCTATTATACAAGTCGAACTCCACTGGGAAACCCAATAAAACCAATGGCCTTTTTTGATTAATTTGCCATATTCATCAACCGACAATTTAGCACTCCCATGTTTGTTTACGGGTGGAACTTTCTATGTTTTGTGGGTGGAACCAAGAATCATGCAACACGGTCTTTCTAGACTTTGCGATTGAGTTTCGATTCCTGATATCGAAAAAATCTGTAGGCGACAAAGTAACAATTAACAAATAATTAGATAAATCTCATGTGAATAACACATGGGCTAAGATTTGTTTCAAATCTTTTCAATTTAAGTGCTCAGATTTTTGTATGTTTGAAGTTGGTATTAATTGTTGCATATATGTTAAATTGTTATTTTAACTTTTTACATATTTTGAGGCGCACACACAAGCGGGATCTTTCGGGAAACAGCTTCTTAATTTTTTGTAATGAGGGGAAGACTGCTTACATCTTACCCTCCCTAGATATTAAGCCACATATACTCGGTATGTTTGATTTGGTTTGGTTTGGTGGATTGTGGTCATATGCGGTCATACTTTATGTGTATGGAGAATATGTTTTTATAGTAGTTTATATTAGTAGGTGTATATCATTATTTATTTAATAATTCTTTTTTTTCAAAAAAACATGTAAAAAAAGTTAACTAAGATAAGTTGGTAAGGGTTATATCATATTATATCATATTTCGATTATTAGGTGTGCCCTTAGTTTAGCACAATGAGGAGACTTTGTTTAATAGTTTAGTAATTTAGTTTAGTAGATGTATAATATTATTTATTTAATAAATTTTATTTTTCTTAAAACATGTAAAAAAGTCAAAATTAGGGATAATGGTTTAACGAGATTATACCATATTCCCCTATATTAAAGTCAAGTATAGATAATAATTAATATTAAAATTTAGTATAGATAATAATAGACAAGGTGTTCTTTTTTTTATGTTTGTAACTTTTGAACTTTAAAAGAAAACTAATTTTAATATGATATTTAAGGATTTGAATATTAAACTTTTTTGTAAGTTGTTAAATATTAAAATTTGATATAATACTATTCAACTAATAAAATATTTTAAACTACGAGATGAAACACGAAACCAATCAAAAATTGGATGTTTCGAGTTTGATAATATAGTAGTTGGTAGATTGCTCTTAATGTTTAAATGGGCTTAAATACTATATATTTATTTTTAAAATAATATCTAAGCTTTTAATAAATGTATACCAATTTTATAGTTAATTTTCTTAATTGGGGTAATATGTAGTTAAATTTGAGATTTTAAAAATGTTAATATCTAGATTTTTGTCCATCTGGGCATGCATTCTAATCTTTTGAATTTCATGCTAAAAAGTTGTGCTGAGTTTGAACCAAAGTAGTAGGCCTATTCAAGGTCAGTGGACCATCAACGAGGGGATTGGTTTTTCAGATCAGCTTCAGACTTTGGATTTTTGGTACATCTCCACTGACAAATGGTTCAAGATATGTAATAAATTAGACCCAAGTATTTTGAATTCACCGCCTTAGATATTATATGATATTATATAAATTTGAATAGCATATTCTGAACAACAAAAGTAGTTTCTAAGAAGATTACTGAGTCATCTTGATTTAAACAATGCATATATATTTGAACATTGATGTGACTCAACTTAAACACTAATTTGTGTCCTTTGTAATGTAGAGTAAATAGGGTATCATTTTATGCCGAGGATCAAGGGCATACTTCTCTTCTATTTTGCTAATGGTATCAAGAATGAATTTGTTTTGTTTATCTAACAACTAAATTAACTAGAAAGCAAGAAGAATGTTTGTTTGTAAATAATTAAAGAAACATGTTGGAAAGCATGTAGATCCACCCAAACTCATGACATAATTTTGAAATTCGTTTGATATGTTCCGAAAGATACCTATAGAGAACCCACCATGACCACATAGAAACAAGTTCTGCTACACGTATAACCCCATGACCACATAGAAAGGTTAAAACAAATTACACACTTATACAACTAATCCCTTGGCCACATAGAAAGATTAATTGACTTTAGAAAGATAGAAATCACAAAACATAACTGGATGACCACATACCATAGTTAATTCATGTATCTGTATAAGTATTGATGTATATACAGGCACAATCAAGAACACATCTCAGAAAATCAAAATTATATAATTGTCATAAAGTTTAGGGCTTGAAAATAACCATCCAATATTAATAAACTAGCCAACCATAATCATAGTAAAAGTGATAGGATACATGAGAAGATTAAAATAAAATACCAATTGTAGAGTTAAAAGAATTATCCCTATACTGTTGATATCAAATCTCCAAGCATAAAGTCCTCCTCCTCCTCTTAGCTTCTTCTCTTGGTGTCTATCAATATATACCTTCTATCTCTAATAATATAAACC
The DNA here is from genome assembly GCF_009905375.1 of Apium graveolens. NCBI lineage: Eukaryota > Viridiplantae > Streptophyta > Magnoliopsida > Apiales > Apiaceae > Apium > Apium graveolens. The sequence goes on along the minus strand of NW_027417518.1, from coordinate 100,829 downwards.
TAATATAAAAAGTATTTTTATTCTTTCTAGGAATAAACAAGAGTTTCCAAAATTGAATGAGATTTTACAGTCAAAATTCAAAGTTGACATTTCTATGCTGTTACTGGGCTGATCCGAATGTATTTTGAAGTGTAGACCATTCTCTAATTAAAGAGAATCTCGTTATCTTCGTGTGGGCTGTTGAGTCGCCCAAATCTGATGAAGAGAACTCAAGGTACGGCCCAAACAATAAGTCTTGCTCGTGTAGCCCACTAAATCCGAATTTTCCTCTAATTTAGCTCCAATCCTTTCCAATTTAGAATTCTTAGCCTCCTACAATAAAATATTATAAACTGATTAATAAAGGTCCAATTAAATTTAAAACATAATCAATATGGGAACAAATAACATCTAAAATATACACAAATATATATTCTATCAAATATCCCCACACTTAGCATTTTGCACGTCCTCGGGCAATTAAGAGAAATAAAATTATCGAACTAACTAACTCCACTTTCGTAGATGACACAATTGTATTGAGCATATGCAACAAGCCGTTAAACCCCTAGGCAGCCCTAGTAGGACGAGTTGTGTCTCGTGAAGGGTGTATAGAAGAGATACCCACAAAATCTACCCAGCCCATGCAATGGAGTCGTCCTCAAGCAATGAAGGACTACAACTACCTGCATGAATGCAACTAGTTGATTACAAAGGACCTCAAACATAATAGTATACACCAAGTCAATAATACTCCCAGGATATGCAACAAGTTAAACACATCAAGCTCACACTAAAGCATCACCACATAGTACACAGAAGTGCAAAGTGCACGTGTGTGCTGAGATTAACAAAATGCTCTCTACTAAACCAAGAACAAAGACATACAAGTTTCAACATGACAAGTCACGTGAGTTAATAGCTCCCAAGTTGATCACTAGAATAGATCTTAAATACATCATTACTTAGAACAAGCCATCATTCGAGTTTAGCAAAGGATTTTTATGTCTTCGTTTATTTTTACAATACTACTAACTATACACATATGATTTTTTATATGTTCGGTCTAAGGTCAGGTAGCTCCTCAGGGTAAGTGAGTTACGACCATCATAAGACTTTACAAGGTAGGTCTAAGGTCGGGTGGCTTCTTAGGTTAAGTGAGTTACGACCACTCTCAGACTTCGCCAATCATATTATACACAAGTATGTATTTAGTGGTTTATTTAATCGTGCAATGGTCAAGATTCCTAAAGATTTATACATTAATACCCATGTAGTGAGCGTTGGGTCAGCAATCCCAAACCATAAAAGTCTTTAGGTTACTAGGCACAAAATCCCCTCAGACTTAATAACCCGAGTATTAATGAGCCCAACCTAGTCAATTATACCACTTTTTTAATATGTATTTTATTGATACTCATATATTTTTTTCTTTTTTTTTAATCTATTTTTTTAAAATATTTACATCCCACAACTTCCCCCAAACTTAAGCATTTTCGTACTAAACTTAAAAATAAATAGTCAAAATTCTAACTATCAACAAGGAGCTATCCCTCAAGAAACAAGAATATCTAAGTCTCAGTTCAAGAGCATAAAAAGATTATGTATGGAAATAAGTTCTGCACTAGTGACACCACGCATTGTAATATCAAGTGATCATAGCAAGACTAAGTTAAAACAAGTTACACATAATATCATCATAGGTGAGTGACTTGGACTACTACTCATTCGAGATCATATTTATGTTATGCAATGCTATGCAACTAAAATATAATATAACTATATGATTTAATGTAATTTATATGAATTAAATTATAATATGCATAATTTTTTTTATTTTTTTAGTAATATTAAGAACACCTCCCCACACTTAACGCGTCATTGTCCTCAATGAATTAGAATATGTAATATATACATATAAATAGAATTAAAAAAATTTAAGGGAAAAAGAAAAAAAATCCTAAAAAAATACAAAAAAAAACAAAGAAAAGAAATATACACAAAAGAAAGTTAAGAATACTTCCCTTCCATTTGCGCGAAGTGTTTCCCGAAAGATTCTGAATAAATATTGTCTCTCCCTTAATGAATTCTGAGGTACGACTTTAGTACAGATAGAGTCAAGTCCATTATCTATCATGAAATTGAGGCTAGCTCAATTGGTTGAGATGATGATGTAGAAAGCCTTGTACACAATAACATGGGTTCAAAACCCAACAAAGGCGTATTTATTTTTTTATGACTTGCAGCAACAACTGGACAATAATGGCCAACTGTCATGCAGGATGGGCTTCTTGATAATTGGGCCGGATGAAGTACATTTGGGTTGATCTTAAAGGGCTGACAATAGCAATGGGATGATCTTAAAGGGCTGACAACAGCAATGGAGAGCTACGCACGTGTACAAACTGTGATACGGGCATGACCATGCTGTATGCATGACATGAACGTGCCTAACAGCCAGAAACAAACATACGACAGACGGTACAGCTTATTGGATGGGTGCATGAGCATGCAACAAGATCGTGTGAGCATGCTAAATAGAAAAAACATAGCAGATTGTAAAGTATAGTAGGCATGGGCATGCTACAAAGTTGCGTCATCATACAAATTTTTTTTGCCTCCCAAGAAGCGCCTTCATTTATTACCTTTGGCTAGAGAATATACTATTTACTTTCAAGGTGGGTACATCCAAGATATCAACTCCATCTTTAGAATATGAAGGTTATCATGAAAATTGCATAGCTTGAAAGTTATCCAAACGATTAGTATAATTTCAATAGAGCTTTTGTAACTTGGTGAAAATTTACTAGCCCAATCGGAAAATGGTACATGATACTTGAAGTGAATTGGTGAAGGTTGCCTCTCCAATTTCTATGAATCTTGCAAGAGAGGATCCAATGCTAACTTATTTACAACTTCTGGGCTATCTTTAAAAGCAAAGTCTTCATCAAGATCAAATTCAAGAATATATGGATGAGCTGGTTCCTTTACACAACTAGTAAATAGCATAAAATTTTGTTCCATTCCAACAAACTCATTCCCTAACAAATCCTTGCCATGATCTTCAAAAACTACATCTTCTATCTCCTCTTTCAAAAACTTAAGATCATCTTGCACAGTATTCTCTCTTGTGCTCTCCAATAAACATATTTATGCATCCATGTGGTCTTTATTCTTCACCTCATCCACTTTGATTTGAACAAACCTATATGGAAAAGTGACATAATTGAAGCAACTATCAATACCAACCGGATAAGAAAGAGTAAGAGACTTATCTTTAACTTTTATTGCAACGACTTCCTCATTATGATCATGTAGATGATCAGATTCTTTCATGGGGACATCAAGTATATCTTTAGCTTGTGAATTCAGACTTATTTCACCTAATGGGTTATTGGTTGTAATGACATTCACATACTCAAACTTTTGTTGTGGTTTCATAGTTACAGGAGTTGCACAAAAATCATGCTTTTGATTCATCTTCATAACCACATCTCCAAGTTGCTTTTATATTTCCTTAATATCCTCAGAATTTTTAGTACACTGCTTGTGCATCTTCAACTGTCCTTCAGCTAACCGTGCCAATAGCTTCTCATTATTACTTCCACTAGCTGAATCGTGATAGACATGTTTACTTTGCTGGAAACCAGAATATGAATAAGTGTGATGCTGCAGGAAACCTGTTTAGATTATGATCATCATGCCTCAAGTTAGGATGACCTCCCCATGGTGGATTTTAAGAATCTAAAAACGGATTTTCTCCTTGATACCCATACCCAATGACATTGAGATGCTCATAACCAGGTACAATCAAGTATGGACATGAGTTATCAGAATAGACAGGAGTTGCACAAATACCACCTACTTGAGCCCGTGATGTTCTTTCACTTATAAATAATGCACTCATCCTCTTTAAATTTTGCTCAATTTTTATCAACCTTTCATCAGATTCAGCCTGCAGAATTGTATCTGACTTTGAATGAGTCCCATATTACAGATCATTTACAGCTCTCTTGGCAATTAACTATCGGTAGCATCATGCATCAGATCCACAAAAGCACCTCTGGTAGCAGAATTAAGCAGTCTTTTCTCATATTCAAGAAGACATTGGTAGAAGAAGTGTAACAAACTCCCCTTGTTAAAACCATGTTGAGGGCACCTCTTTTGCAACTTATGGAATCTAGCATAGTACTCAACATATGTTTCAGATGCATATTATTGTAATCCAGCTATTTGACTCCTCATACTCATCACTCTAGATGTTGGATCAAACTTTTGCAAAAATTCTTTTGCTAGCTTCTCCCAAGAAGTAACGAATCCCATAGGAAAATGTTCGAACCACTCCAATGCTGCTCCATCCAGAGAAAACGGAAAAGCTTTCATCTTTAAAATTTTAGGATCCGCCATATCAGGTCCCATACATTCAATAATATTCACAAACCTAGAGAGATGTTGATTTGACTTATCAGTTGGAAGATCACGGAATATTGGCAATCGTGTTAGAAGATTTTACTTCAACTCAAAAGTACAACTCTTCCCTTCAGTTAGGCTAGGATATACCCTACAAGAATGCCCAAAATTAGCAATCGACACGCCAACATCATCACGAAGTGTCTGAATTGATTCCATGTAAGTTAGTCAAATTCCACCTACACCTGAAAGAATACAAGCAATAGGCGGAAAAAATATGAAAAAGAAAAGGAAAAAAGAAAAAAAAAATTATTTATACAAAAAAACAAAATAGAAGAAAAGCAAATTTCAATCCCCGACAGCGCGGCGCCAAAAATTAATGTGACTCAACTTAAACCCCATTTTCTGTCATTTATAATGTAGAGTAAATAGGGTATCGATTTACGCCGAAGATCAACGGCTTACTTCTCTTCTATTTTGCTAATGGTATCAAGAATGAATTTTTCTTGTTTATCTAACTGCTAAATTAACTAGTAAGCAAGAAGAATGTTTGTTTGTAAAGAATTAAAGAAAGATGTTGGAAACCATGTAGATCAACCCTAAACTCATGACACAATTCTAAAATTCATTTGATATGTTTCGAAAGAGAACCTTCCATGACCACATAGAAATAAGTTCTGCTACTCGTATAACCTCATGCCCACATAGAAAGGTTAAAATGAATTACACACTCATACAACTAATCCCATGACCATATAGAAAGATTAACTGACTTTATAGAGATATCAATCACAAAATATAATCGGATGACCACATAACATAGTTGATTCTTGCATCTCTATAAGCATTGAAAGCATTGACGTATATACAGGCACAATCAAGAACACATCTCAGAAAATTAAAATTGTATAATTATCATAAAGTTTAGGGCTTCAAAATAGCCATCCAACAACAATAAACTATCGAACCATAATCATAGTAAAAGTGATAGGATACATGAGTATATTAAAATAAAATACCAAGTGTAGAGTTAAAAGAATTATCCCTATGTGGTTGATATCAAATCTCCAAGCATAATGTCCACCTCCTTCTCGTCTTAGCTTCTTCTCTTGGTGGCTATCAATATATACCTTCTATCTCTAATAATATAAACCTAATATAAAACGTATTTTTATTTTTTCTAGGAATAAATAAGAGTTTCCAAAATTGAATGGGATTTTACGGTTAAAATATGTAGTTGAATTTCCTCTGCTGTTACTCGGCTGATCCGAATGTATTTTGAAGTGTATATTATTCTCTAATTAAAGATAATCTCATTATCTTCGCGTGGGCTGTTGAATCGCCCAAATCTCATGAACGGAACTCAAGATACGACCTAAAGAATAAGTGTTGCTCTTGTGACCCACTAAATCCGAATTTTCTTCTAATTTAGCTCCAATGCTTTCCAATTTAGAATTTTTTGCCTCCTAGAATAAAATATTATAAACTTATTAATAAATGTCCAATTAAATTGAAAATATAATCAATATGGGAACAAATATCATCTAAAATATATACAAATATATATTCTATCAAACATCCAAGCCCACAAGTGATTGCATACCAAATTCAATAACCCATCACATATCACTTCATAATGTCTAAAAATATTGTAGAGATTAGTTGTTAATTTTCATTCATAAAGTCTCAAATACTCTTTTTAATCATTGTGAGATGTTAGTGCCTATGCATATTCGACATTGATAGAGTTTTGCTATCATTTATATACAACAAAACATATATTGTAATATATAATATTTTCAAATATATTATCACTTAATCCCTAATTTGATAAACAAATAAACATATGTAACATATATAATTTTAAAAGCAATATGCACAATGATATTTCAGAACATGACTAACAATATAATAGGGAAACTATTAAAAATTACGTATTCACCAAATGTTTGATATTAGAAAAATAAGTATTTTTCATTTTTGTTTTATCTCCAACATTACATAAAAGCAAATTAAATCAATTGGAAACGTAAATTAAATTTCAATATGATACAAATTTAATACATGAATGACATCACAATGGAAGAAATAGTTCATTAACAACAAAACATTGGATTAGTGAGCCCAAAATTGTAGATATTTCATAATTTAACATATATTGAATAATTATATGTTAAAAATTATTGTTAGTATTTCAAAGGTAACACAATATTTTTTGTATTATTGTTTTTTGAACTTGCAAAAAAATTATGTTACAATGTAGTTCATATGTTGATATAAATGTCATTAATAACAATTTCATATGTATAATTGAGCATATAATGTATTCTCTAGTATATATATACACACTACTAGTTAGAGACATTGGGACTCTCTTTTGTCTCTCTAGCCTCTCTCTTTCTCAACTAGGATTTTGAGAGTCGACTCTCAAATCTAGAATTCATACCTGCCACTTTTTCATTTTTGGGTACTTTCTCCCTTTTTTGTCTTGGTTCTTCCAAGCCATCTTTTTATCTCTTTTTCTCAATAAAATCAATATTTAATCCTTTTTAGATAAAATCTTGTTAAATACCTTGTTATCAAGGTTGTTATGTGCCCATCTTTTGTGATTTTAATGTTCTCTTTTGATATTTTTGTGTATTACGGGTTTAATAATTTTTTTGAGAAGAATTTGTATGATATTTGGGGAGATCCATAAAATTCACATCAAATATGGGACGGTGGTGGATAGTAGAAGTGCTTATTTTTTACAACAAAAAAAACTATTCTTAACTCTGAACATTGGACTACTAGTTTCACAAGTAATGATGCAGGTTGGATTACCCAAAGATGTCATTGTAATACTTTCTAGATTCAAGAATTTGCATATTATAGGTGTTAAACCATGTGAAAATAAAACATCTATTTGTTTAGCTTATTTTTGGTTTACAATCAAATTTCATTTTACAGTTAGGAGGTTTGTTCCGGCTGTGTTTTAATGTTTTAATGAAATTTTTGCTTTTTCGTCAAAAAAAGATAGAAAAATTCGGTGTTAAGCGTGGATTCAATTTTGCAAAATACATATATATATATCAATCTTCCAAAAACACTGAAATTTATAAGATTCTTTAATTAAAAAGAAAAATAATTATTTTAATTTTGGTAAAAGTTGTATATAAGATTCAAATCATAAATAATTATTTATAAAAAAATCAAAAAATTAATTATCAAATTTTATACAATAACAAATCATGAAAGAAAATAATTAGTCTGGATAATTTAAATTTAATATCTATACTTAGTGTTCATATATTTTTAATAATGAAGAACAGATAAACTTGGAATACACAAATTTGAATGAAAGTCACGAGGCAACCAAATTTAAAATTAAAATTTTACAACATATTGTTTCAATAAATTCGTCTGTTATGCTTTCCGCTTTATCGATCATGCTTATTTATTCATAATTAATTGACGTGAATCGATAAAAAAAGAAATAAATAAAAACATTTGAGTAATACAATAATCATATATAGTCCCTATACAATAATCAAATTTTAGTTTAAATCTAAATTAATTTATAGTATAGCTAGTATTTAAACAAGAGTTAAAAACAAAATCAGATATAAAACATTAAAATTAAAAGTGAAGATATAAAGGAAGAGACAAAATATAACAATGAGGTTTTCGTTAAAATATCCAAATTGTAATTTTTTTATATAAAAATAATGTATAATGGACATGAATTATAACTTTTTCAATCTCTTATGCATGTTTGTGCATTGTCCAACCTCATAAGCAATTTTTACTGTATTTTTGAAAATAAGTTAGAAAATATGGGTATTTTGATAAATTTCCTATAATATATATGTTGTTCAACAACAACATACACGGGCGAACAACACACAAAAGCTTGTTGAATACACTATATTGAATTTAATTATAAAATGCATCGTCGGGCTCATATCTCTAATTGCTGACATTTAGGTGATATAAAATGACATATTAAACATCTGTTTCTTTAATAAAAAGTGATGTTTAATTTAGTGTCTAGACATGAGTGTTTTCTAGAATGAAGTGATGTCTATGTATCATTTAGAGTTGAACATGTTAGTCTTTAACATCAGTTGTTTGTCTAAAACTGATGTACATGTGTTTTTTGACATCACTTTTTTTGGTTAAAAGTGATGTTTATAATGTTACTTGACATCAGTTTTATCTTAAACAAAGTGATTTCTATGTTTCAACCTGGATTTCTTTGACATCAGTTTTTTATCTTAAAGTGATGTACATTATCCTTTTTTGACATCATCTTTTCTTAATTGAAAGTGATGTGTAAGAAGTTTATAGACCAAAGTGTGTAAAGTTTTACATCACTAGTTTTCTAAAAAAGCGATGTACTCATTACTAATAGACATTTGTTATAAATAAAACCGATATCCTTTACTATATAACCACTAAAACATTGGAATAACAGGCATCCACACAAATACAACCAGTCAATCATTCATACATTGAACCATTCAATCATCCAAAAACCACCAACACCAACCCCATCATCTCCATCAATCATCCAAAAATCACTAACACCAACCCCATCATCTGCATCAATCATTCACACTACACCATAGAATGGCTATGGCAACCACATTTCTAAAAATTTGAGAAATGATGCTGCAATTGGTAGACCATTGTATATATATTGCAAGGACTTTTAAAATTATTGCAATTGAAGTGCAAAAAAAGAAAAAGGTTAACAATTAGCTATCTATTGTAACAAGAGTTGTTAGGCGTTGCAGTACATTAAAAAAATTAGCCAAATAAATGGCGGGCTTCTGAAACATTGCTGGGCGGGATTTTACTAAAAGACTTGCCGGGCTTCCCAAAATAAAATAAAAAAAAAAGAAAAACAAAAGAGGTTCGTAGAAGAACAAAACAGTTGGACATTATATTTTCAGACAAAGTAAACACAACTGGAAGAAGAACAAAGCTCATAAACACAACTCAAAGAGAGGAGAATCTGAGGAGAATCTGAGGAGAAACACAGCTCGTAGAAGTTTGAAGCTCCAAAAAGGTAAAACACAGATCCTTGCTTCAAATCTTTTTCCCTAAATCGATTATAAGTTTGATTACAAAATACCATGTGATTGTTCTTCTTTCAAATCTTAATTGATTATGTTTTCTATGTTCAATCTTGTTTCTTATCCTCAAAATACATTTTAATCGATTGTGCATGTTCTATTTTTTTGTTTTAGTTGTTTTGTTTAATCGGTTGTGTATAATTTTAATTAGGGATTTTGTTTTGTGATTATTGTATGAGTACTGACTATGTTGTCATCGATTATAACTTTGTTTGTTTATTTTTTGATTTAGTGATAACTATGAGATCTTTCAATATGAATTTTAATTAGGAATGGTTAGGCTTGTATTGATAAAATCTCATTTTATAAATGAGATTTTATAATTATGATTATATAATTTATGATGTATGTCTTTTGTTTCTTTCTTTGTGTAGAAAATAGGTTTGTGAACAATCAATATGACTTGGGTTTCACTTCCAAAGTACAGTGAGGCCTATAGTAATGGGGTGACATATTTTATACAAAATGCTTTCGATAATTTTGCCACAGGATCTGAACTAAGATGCCCTTGCAAAGATTGTAGTAATCATTTCTGGTTTTCTGAAGAAGACGTGTATGACCATCTCGTTAGTAACGGTCTGTGTCCATCGTTTGTTAATTGGGTATATGAAGTGTCAACCCCTAAGTTTAAAAAAGTTGATCAGGAGATGGATTGTGATAGTGGTATGGGCGTAGGTGAAGATTTTGATAAAATGATTCGTGATGAAAGTAGAGTTAGGAATGGAATGAATAACACAGCAAAAAGGTTTTATAAGCTTGTTGAGGAAGGGAAACAACCTTTGTATCCGGGGTGTGAACAATTTACTCTTTTAGGATTTGTAGTGAAACTTTACTTATTAAAGTGCACTCATGGTTTTACTGAGGGTGCCTTTAGCGGTATTCTGAAGTTGATAAAGGAGGCATTTCCTGATGTTAATCTGCCTTCTTCTTTTAAGGTGGCCAAAAATATGATTAGAGAATTAGGTCTTGATTATCAGAAAATACACGCTTGTCCCAATGATTGCATGTTGTATTGGGGGGAAAATTTAAACTTAACAAAGTGCAAATTTTGTGGGGTTTCAAGATGGAAACTCCTAAAAAACAGGACTGATGCACCTGTTTCTCCTGACTTGGAAGAAAAAAAGTCGAAAGTTCCTGCAAAAGTCTTACGATATTTCCCGTTGAAACCAAGGCTCCAACGCTTATTCATGTGTAAGGACTACTCTAAACTAATGACATGGCATGCACTAGAAAGAACAAAAGATGGAAAGCTACGACATGCGGCCGATGCAGAGGTTTGGAAGTCGATGGATGCTAACCGTCCAAATTTTGCAGCGGACCCTCGAAATATCAGGTTAGGTTTAGCGACAGATGGGATTAATCCTTATCGATCGATGAATATAAGTCACAACACTTGGCCAATTATTCTAGTGAATTATAATCTTCCTCCTTGGTTGATTACAAAACCTGAAAACTTAATTCTTTCGACACTAGTCCCTGGACCCGTGTACCCTGGTAATGATATAGATGTATATATGCAGCCACTCATCGCTGAGTTGAAAGAATTATGGGAAGTAGGTTTACAAACCTACGATACCTATGCTGATGAAACATTCATGTTACGTTCGAGTCTTCTCTGGACCATTAGTGATTTTCCAGGGTATGCCATTTTATCGGGTTGGAGCACGAAGGGTAAGTTAGGTTGTCCGAATTGCCATTACTGTACTTCTTCATTATATTTGAAGCATAGCCGTAAAGTCTGCTATATGAACCACAGAAAATTTCTATCTCCTGACCACAAGCATAGGTTTGATACTAGAAGATTTAATGGTAAGGTTGAAACTGATGTTTGCCCCCCTCCATTATCTGGAAAGGATATTGAAGAATTATTGCACGGATATGAAAATTATTTTGGGAAACGAGATGCAAAGAAGAGGAAAAGGGGTGCAGATTGTCCATTTAAAAAGAAGTCTATATTCTTTCAATTACCATATTGGAGAGATAATTTAATTCGACATAATCTAGATGTCATGCATATAGAAAAAAATATATGTGATAAAATAATAGGGACTTTGTTGAATATGGGTGGCAAGACGAAAGACCATATCAGTGCCCGAAAAGATTTGCAGGAAATGGGTATTCGAAAGGTTCTTCATCCCATTAAAATTGGAGATAGCAATCGCTATGAAATCAGGGCAGCAACTTTTGACATGACGAAAAAAGAAAAAGAAAGCTTTTGTACATTATTCATGGACGCTAAGTTGCCCCACGGAACTGCATCTAATATCAGTCGATGTGTAAATGTAGCTGAACGAAAGATATTCGGGTATAAAAGTCATGATGCGCACTTTATACTCCAGTATCTACTACAATTTGCTGCTGTAAAGAACTTAAAACCAGAGGTCGCAATACCTTTAGTCAGATTAGGTGCATTTTTCCGGGGGATATACGGAAAAGTGTTGGAGCTGGAAGAAGTTCATAAGTTGCAGGAGGAAGTTATTGAAATACTCTGCCAATTAGAAATTAACTTCCCGCCTGCATTTTTTGACATCATGGTTCACCTTCCAGTTCACTTGTGTAAGGAAGTGGAATTTGGGGGACCGGTGCATCTAAGATGGATGTTTGGTATTGAGAGATATCTAGGTAAATTGAAGTCATATGTCCGAAATAGAAGTAAACCAGAAGGGTTTATAGCAGAAAGGTACCTGGCAGAAGAATGCGTGACATTTTGTTCCAGATTTCTAACTAATAGTAGAAAAACAGAGGTTGAGAAGAACATAAAAGTTGGATACCCCATTGGTTCGAGGAGAAACAAAGATGGAAAGTCTGTCTACTTGGCGGAACATGTTTGGATAAATGCTCATCGGTACATACTATTCAACAGTGGAAATGTCGAGATTGAGAATCTTATCGAGTACGTTCTTATTCCCTTTATATGTTCAAGTTAATATAGTAGTTTAAACTAGGAATATAGATGGTAATTTTAATTTCATTTGGTGTACAAATTGTAGGGAACATCGTATTTTATATGATAATGAGGCAAAGACAAAGAAATACAAAAAAGAAAGAACACATACTCTAGAATTTCATAACTGGTTAAAGGCTAAGGTTGAGAAAAGAACTGAAAATACATTGGAATTATCAAATTTGGCAAGGGGGCCTCAACGAGCAGCGAAAAAATTTAGTGGATATGTCATAAATGGATTCAGATTTCACACCAGGAAAAGGGATACCAACTGTACTACACAAAATAGCGGTGTCATCTTGACAGCTCTAACCACCAGTTTTGCGAGTTCGAAGGATCAAAATCCAACAGTTGGGGATGTTATTTACTACGGAGCAATTGAAGAGATTATTGAAGTAGATTATTGGGGTGCATTTACAGTTGTTTTGTTTAGGTGCATTTGGTATCAAAAGGATAAGGACTGCTTTGGGCTCACACGTGTCAATTTCAGTAAATTATGTCAAAAGGATGATCCATTTGTACTAGCTACACAAGTACAACAGGTATTCTACATTCAAGATTGTACCGAAAAGAACTTGTGGTTTGTTGTTAAGAAACTACCGAAAGAGCACAATGGAATAGACGAGGAAACTGATGATATGCTTGAAGATCTTTGCGGACCTACCATGCATGATACTGAACTTGAATACCCATTTCAGAAACAAACTGATGATGTGACTTGGCATAGGGATGACATCCCGAATGAAAATGTGTCATCCGGTGAAGAGGAAGAAGATCATGATGATGACCATGATGAATGAATGGACATGCTGACTTCTTTATTTCTGTTTTTTATGCTCATCTGTTGCTTTTAATTATGAAAAACTTTGTACCACTACTTGTAACGTATTCCTGATTGCTTGTAAAATTTGATGATCAGTTCACTTGTTATTTGCTACTTGTTGTTTGTTGTAACTTATTCCTGATTGTTTGTTATTTAATTTTTATATTTCACTCGTTACTTGATAGTAATTGATTATATCTGTATAATGTGGGGACTAATTAATATTCATGTTCATGTTATTTTCAGGTTATGGAAGAAAACTATTTTTTCCTCAGGTTCCACCATAAGGGCCAGTTTCAAAAAACCAAATACACAAATGTAACAACTACAACAATTAATGCAGCTGCGGATCCTGATAGATTTTCATTCTCGGTACTGATGGAGTATGTTAAAGATGACCTTGGATATACATAAATTAGAGGAGTTTATGCGAAGAAAGAAGATGGATGGAAACTACTGATGACTGATAAAGATGTAGATGATCTTGTAGCAGGGGTAAAACTTGGTTCTTTCTTGGATATTTACGTTGACAATATGGTGGACACGGTTATTTGCTCTTGATCTTACACAGTTGCAAAGGCCTCCTGTCAATGAAGGGATTGGTACAATGGAGGCATTTGTTGATTTACAAAAACGTAAAAAAGATGCGGAACAACAAATGCGTGTCAATGATGATGAAAATTGTGATGGTAATAACTTCCAAACTGTTGTGGATAGTGTCTTCGAAATAGGTTTGTTTCAAATAGTAGGTAATGGTCTTATTTTTTATATCAGGAATACGCATATTTATTTGTGGCTATTTTTGTAGGTGAATCTAGTACCAAAAGTACAAGGCGTAGAGGACCTACGAAAATGAATCATGTTTTCACAAGGAGACTCGATGAAAGGCCAATTATTAATTTAAATCGTGACCTCCAGCCCGTGTCAAAGGAAAAAAAGGTCATTACTGAATTCAGTAGTTTTATCGGGACGATAGCAAGGCTGTACATCCCACTTGATTATGTAAATTGGTCTAAAGTTCCTGAAGCAATAAAAGATGGATGGTGGGAATATATGAAGGTAAAAAGCACTTTAATTGTTTTTTACTAAACATGTTCAGTATTTTTTTTCTAAATTAACTTGTTCTGTGTTTTAACACAGTATTTTATGTAAATTGTGTTGTTCTTATTATTTATTCTAGTGACGTAAATTGTGCAATAACCTGTTTTTTTATCATAATGTTTCTTTAATTCTTGATTCATATCATTTCCTTGTTAGACAAAAATACTGGTTTGTTTATCGTAAATAGTTGCTTCTTTCTTGATTCTTATCCGTATTTTTATATACCTTATTAGACAAAGTACATAATTCCTGAGGAAGGCAAGGATTGGGTAATTAAAAGCCTTGCTGATGACTGGAGGGTATATAAATCTCGTGTTAAGAGTGCATGCTATACCAAATTTGATACCGACGCTGAAAGGATGAAAAGCAGGCCTGCAAATATTCCAGTGGAACAGTTCAAGGTGCTTCTCAAGTACTGGAGTGATGAATCAGTCAAGAAAAAAGCTGAAACAAATAAAAAAAATCGAAAGAATGTGACTGATACTCATACTGCGGGGCGCACTAGTTTTGCTCAGATTCGTAATGAAATGGTATGACGTACCCATATTTGTTGTTTACCAGTCCCTTCATTAATTTCTTATAAGAAAACTGATACATTTTATTTTATTCTAGAAAATTGGTAAAGATGCCTGTGCACAAGAAACAAAGAAGGCAATTTATCCAAAAACCCGCAAAGGCCATAAAATGATGGTAAAAATAGCACTTTTATATTTCTTGACCAATTTTACAAGTATTTTTGCTCATAAATTGCATCTTCAGATTTTATGACAAATTTTATAAGTATTTTTGTTAATAATTAGCCCTGCTTTATTTTTTCATAAATTTTACAAGGAGAAATTGTATTTTATTGAAATTAATGTTTGTTGCTCAATTTTATACGTAGGAAAAGAAAAATGGAAAAACTCCTCAAGAATCAACTGATGAGGATGAGGAGATGGCAGATCTTGATCTTGCAGCTTATGGGCCTAACTGGCTTGTTGGAAGGAGTGGCATAACAAGGAAGACGAAGAAAAAATTGACAAAAGAGGGAAAAGCAGATTCTTCGGAACTGGAAAAAGCAACTGAAAATGCAGAAGAAGCTAAGGAAGATTTTTGGAAAACTTGGTGAACTAAATCCTGGTCTAAATATCGATGTTGAAGAACTATGTGCTCAAAGTTCTGCCGAGATTGATGAAAATGAAGATGATTATGAGGATGCAGAAAAAGTTAGCGACGATAATTGTGATGCAGATGGAGATGAAGATGAAGTTGCAGGGGCCATCTGATGTTTACTTTAATTTATCTTTAAGTTATCTGCAGTTTGCTATAGCTAGCTTCTTTTGTTAAATTCGAACTCGAATTTGGTTTAGTTGTGTGCGACTAAATTCTCTCGCGAATTTGGTGTAGCTAGCTATTGGTATTTTCAAATAGACTTAAATTATGAATGTTTGTAAGGATGATGTTGGGACAGCCTGAGAGCTGCTTTTAATTTGGTCATGGTACTTTTGAATGACAATTGCTTGGTTTTGTGGCATAAAAAATGCATGGCTAGTATATTTTACAAACAGTTCCTTTCAATTTTTTTTTAAAATACTGTTGCAATTATGTCCAAATTCGTTACCGTTCAAAATTACATCAGCCATAAAATATTGAAGTTGGTTCAAATTTTGTTGCAATATTTGTTAAATTTGACCTAAAATTCATTACAATAGGACCAGTTAATGTTGCCTTAAGCTGGTTATTTAGCAGACAAAAACATCTATTGCAATGATTTTACTGTGTTACTGTAAAAAATATTTTGTTGCTATATATTGTCTACTGCAATGAGGTTGTGTTGTTGCTATACATGGCTCAAAACGTTGTTATAGGACCCCTATTGCATCACCATCGGATGCAACGCCAAAATTTTCCATATTTGTTGCCATACTTTCTACTGCAACATAAAAAGCCCTTTAGGCAATAAATTTTTGTTGCTGCTATATGCATTCTATGGTGTAGTGTCAAAAACTACAGAATCTACATTATCAAATGTACAACCCCCAAAATTTGCAAAACTATACACCAACCCCAACATTCATAGACTTACATTCTTACTACACCTAACTGTCTAAATTTCCAAATGTATGCAAAAGAAAAGACCTTGAGTACAAGAAATGATCAGATATGCTCTTGGATGAACTGTAGAGCCTCAATGCGAACTTCATCTAGTTGTTCAATGCTGTAACACGATCAAGTCTTGGCCAACCAGTACAAATTCCAAACAAACAAAATTCAGTACATGAATGAAAAGTAACCATATCGAAAAGTAACCATATCTCAGTATATAGCAAACTGGAAGCGTCAAAGTAATACCTTTTTAGCAAAATTCAACTTGTCATCATCGATAATTTCTTTCATGTATTGCATTATTACATACGCACATTCAATCCCACCAGGTTATTTGGGAGATCCCTATTTTATTAATTGAAAGACAAATCAGGCATGTCAAATAAATTATATATATTAAGCACAAATATTAGGTACTCGATCTATTATACTTACACTAAGATACTTTGCCTTGGCCATATTGTTGCCCTAACCGGTTTCAGAGTTGTAACTTTTCAAAGCCCTGCATAAAAAACATAAAATCGCATACAATGTACAGAAATGAATATGCAATTATACCAACCTGTTACGTTAATAAAAATTAACCTTGACAACGCCTTTTCTAGTTCTGGAAATTTTATCAGGTGAGGTAGTGGATTCAGAATATATATTTCCCCTTCCCAGATAACGACCAAAATCCAATGCATACTATTTTCACAAAAAAACAAAGATAGATAGGACACATCACATAGAAGTTTGTACTGTACTATCCATGTTTTTAATTTTCAGTATTACAATAAGTACTTACTTCTGATTATGCGGAAGATAGAATTGGCGATCCGGGTTACCCTCTCTCAATCGGTTTAAAATGTATGCTTTAAAATCAGCATTTACCTGATATGTGGATCCGGGATCAATAAAAGAAAATGTCTCCACCACTTTTGGTATTTCACTAATCTCTGAATGCAAGTGCCTATCGAAAGAGTGCTGATATTAAAATGCAAGTTCTGTAAAATTACAACCATTAAAAAGAAATGATCATTAAAAAGAAAAAAAGGTAACTTACGCCATGTAACATGCAACTACTGCTTGGCCCGACATTTCAAACACCAATAAAGACACAATATTCTCATGCAAAAATAAATTGTTTTTTCGTGTCCAAACACGTCCGGCTCACATCGAACCAGGATACTGACCCCGATAGTTTTTAAATCTTTTTCTCAGATTAGGTCCTGTATACAACAAGAAGAAAATTATTAGCAACAAGTTTAGACACTAAATTAATTAAAAATAATGAGGGTTTCGAATTAGAAAAAACCCCAATTTATAAAATTACGGTTTCAAATTCAAAAATCCTCATCTTTTAAAACCGGTCTTCATGTAGAGAAGACCAGCTCGATTCAAGTAGATACAACACTTACCGAAGTAGAGAGGTTAACTGAAAGAGGTTTAACGGTGAGATTGAGAGTAGAGAGAGGTTCATAGAGAGAGAGAGAAAGAGAGGTTCCAGAGACAGGTTCGAGAGAGAGAGGTTCGAGAGAGAGAGAGGTTCGAGAGATTGTGATGGTGAGATGATGGTCAGAGTTCAGAGAGATTGTGAGGGGAGAGAGGTTCGATCGAGAGAGAGAGGTTCGAGATAGAGAGAGGTTCGAGAGAGAGAGGGGTTAGAGAGAGAGAACAGTTTACTGTTTTATAGATTTTAGTTTTGATTTTTTAGTTTTTTGTTTTTGTTTTGATTTTGTGTCTGTATATTGATTTGGAGGGAACGGAAATTTGGTTAAGGGGGAAAATTTTAGGATTCGGGGGAATTTAGAACTAAAACTGAATGAAAATTTGACTATGGGGGAAAGAAAAGGTGAACGCGAAATTATTTATATTAGGTGAATTTTAGACATCGGTTTAATTATAACCGATGTCTACAAAGAACAAAGACATCACAAAAACATGGGGTGATGTCAATACTTCTTTTAACATCCGTGGCAAAGTTAACCGATGTCTAATTTGTGATTTCTATTGACATTATTCTTGTAGTGACCTGTCCTCTCACCGATTTGTCTAATTTTTCAAATTTATCATGACGCCCAGTCATGTGGTTACTAGCCCCATTGTGTAGGTACCAAGTATTCTCCTCTATTTCCTTTGTGTTAGAGCGCACACCTTCAATTAAAAGTATTACTTCATCTACACAAATTTCATTCATAACCATCAAAAGTGCAGGTTCGTCGTCATTTATTTGTGTGAGGTTAGCTTCTCCTCGTTGCAGGCTGTTCCTTCTTGGTTTTCTACATTCAGCCCCAAAATGTCCATAAGCTCCACGATTGAAGCATTTAATTTTTCTTCTGTCAACTCTATCACATCCACCTTGACTATCTCTTCCCTGATGATAATCGTTTCCAAACTGTGACCCTCCTCGATTTGATTTATTCAGCCATTTATCGCGTGTAAGAAAGAGTTTTCCACTATTATTCTCATATTTTGACCATTCCTCCTCCGTCAATAAGAGTTGTTGTTCTTCTTTTCTATTTACCTGTCCAGATAACTGTTTCTTATGTGCCTGTAGAGAACCAATTACTTCCTCAACTGACATCATTCCCAGATTTCCAAATTGCTCAATGGCTGAAGCAATTTGTAGAAACTTGGTTGGAACCGCCTTTAGAAGCTTTTTAACAACATACTCTTCTCCAATTATCTCTCCAAGTGCCCTGATGTTTGCATCCATGCCATTTAATTTCATGCAGAAATTGTCTAAATTCTCCGAATCCTTCATGTTTAAGGACTCAAACTCAGCTTTAAGAGTTTGAGCCTTAGCCATCTTAACCTTCTCTGCACCCAATGATAGTGTATTAATCGATCCCCGAGCATCTTTAGCTATTTTTCACTCTGCAAGTGTCAACGTTAGGTCTTCTGGGATACCTTGATAGATTATGGCCAAAGCTCGTTTATCGATCTTATCGTCCACGTTGGCCAATAGATCTTTGGGCTCCATTGCATCCCACACATCGTATGTTTGCATATAAGATCTTATCTTTATAGCCCATGCAGTCACTACACCATAGATGGCCTATCGAAATTGTTTAATCGTGCATGTTACAAAATTATGTTACCTTAGGTATGCTCATCTTAGCCTACCGCAATGTAGTATTTTTGATGTTACCATAGCCTTTATAACATGTTACTATAGATTCAAAGTGTTACATACGAGTAACATGTAGGAATTTATGTTACAATAGGGTATTAATGGATAAAAAAGTAGTACATTTTATAAACAATTAAATATATATAATTATTTGACATGAAAATTAATCAATTTTTATAATATAATTAAGCAAAAATATTATTATTAGTTAAGATTGATAATTTTTTTTTTATTTTTATAAACTGTATTAATTAATAATTGATAATTTTTTATCAATAAAAAATTTAAACACTATTAAAACTTAAAATTTATTAAAAAAGAAATGAAATTAGCTGGGCTTTCAATCGGGCGGGCTCAAAATTTTCGGAGAGGCGGTAAAATTTCAGACATATCTTATCTCCCTCTCATTCTCTCTCATTCCCCCTCATTCTCTCTTTCTCATTCTGTCTCTCCTAGTGGCTAATTGGACTCGAGCTAGGGTTTCTATTAGTCTAAACATATCTTTCTCTCGGTATCTCTCAGTTTCCAATTGAACAATTATAGATTTGGGATTTCAAAATAAATTATAAGTCGGGGCTTCACTGTAGAAGGATTCAACCGGGTCTTCTTGTTTCTCAAAATAATTGGTTTGGGGCTTCACTAATATCGGGTCTTCTTATTTTATAATCGGTTCTTCTTCTACAATCGGGTGTCTGAATTAGGGTATTTTTCCAAACTGGATTTTATAACTAGGGTTTTTGTGTGTTATTGTTTTTTATATGTTTATTTGTTTGTAGATGCTTGCGGAGATTGGTGGTCTGTTTCAATGGTAAAAGCGACAGGGTTCCACATCTTCTCCATCGTCTCGTTTCGCCACCGCTTCGCCAATCTCATTGTCTCAACATCGGAATGGTACGTAAAATCACACAACTCATTGCTCTAATTACAAATTACATCTTAATTTTATCTCAATTTTAATTTAATTGTTTAAATGTGTACATAATAATTTGCGTCCGATAGAAAATTAGCAAATCCAATGAGAGAGATCAAGGTTCCGAAGCTCGTTCTCAATATCTCCGCTTTCGAGTGGTGTTCGTTTCACCAGAATCTCTAATATATATATATATATATATATATATATATATATATCCATACATTATTGGTATGTAATTATGTGTGTATAGATGTTTGTTGCTAATTATCATTTTGTATATGTTTTCAATTGATTCTATATATAGGTGCTGGAGACAAACCCCTGTTTTCTCTAAAGGTAGTTTTTCGTAACTTTTCGGGTTTTTATTTCTGTATATTCTGTTAATCAATTCAATATATGCATATGTTAGTCTTTATATGTCAGTTTGTTTTATTGTAACGGTGTAAGTAAATTCAAGCTAATAGTTTTGGATGGTAGTACCTAATTTAGGATATTAATGAAATCATTTATATGTTTGTAGTTGTGATTAGTGGTTGGGTAAGCAGAGGATTAAAGAAAAGTGTAGTTGTATTCCATTTTAATGTATTTGATAATATGTCTTACCTGAATATTGTTAGTCAAAGATTGTAGTATATTGAGAAGCCGGAATCCAGGTTAGTAATTTAAGGGCTGTCTCGGAGTATTTAGGAGATTTGTGCGTCATAAAAAGTATATTCATATCTAAAAATAGAATGCAGGGGAAGCAATTGCATATAATTTGAGAGCTATGTTTGGCCTGGAAGTACCAATAATATCAATTCTGACCGGTGAAGGTGGTTTAGGCGGTGCTCTTGCCATTGGTTGTAGCAATAAGTTATTTATGCTGGAAAATTCAGCATTCTATGTTGCAAGGTGATTTCTAGTTGTCTTTCTTTGTAACTCTTAATTACCTACCTAGAAAAAGTAATTCATGTCCTCTACCTCCCTACTAAATCACCTAGTTGTACTCCACTTGAAATATGGATATAAAGTAATGCTAAAACTAGAAAGAAGTTGAAACTTTGTCAGTTCTGAGAAGGTACCTAGTTGTACAGCTAACGACTCCAGACCAGGAAAGTTTCAGCCTCGCAATTAGCCGATTATCAACTAGAACATTTTAAAATATTAATCTTGTCTAGTTTGGTACTAAATTTTAATGCAGGAGTGTAGTTTTTGGTCAATGAGCAGGTGCTCCTGCTCCATAAAAATCTAAACTGAAATAAATGAATGTGCAAACACGAAGTTATATAAACCAGCTATTTTCCTACTCCCCATAACCCCTCTTATATGAACCAGCTATTTGTTATCAACAATCAGCAAATCATAAGCCTTGATTTTTATACAAGAGAGTAAACGAAAATGGCTAATTCCATTAGCATTCTCATGCTTGTAACTCTTCTAACATTTGCACCACTCTGCTTCTCTCGTAAAACTAATACAGGTTATCTATACCCTCAGTTTTATTATCGTTCTTTCCCATCGGCGGTCCAGATAGTCAAGTATATTGTTTCCAATGCTATTACAAAAGATACTCGTATGGCTGCTTCCCTACTCCGCCTCCATTTCCATGACTGCTTTGTCAAGGTTTAAATCAACCAAGGTTACAATAACTGGCTGATCTTCTATTAAGAGTGCATGTCTAATGTCTAATTAATTCATTGTTTCACCATGCAAGGCTGTGATGCATCAATACGTGGTTTTGATGTTATCGAAACTCTAACCCTAACTGAAACTCTGTACGTGGTTTTGATGTTATCGACCAGATAAAATTGACACTCAAGAGAGAGTGCCCTCAGACAGTCTCTTGTGCTGATATCATGGCTCTGGATGCTAGGGACTCTACTGTTTTGGTAAATTTAAACATTTTGCATGCAATTTCTTTTGCTACAAATAAAATAGTTCATGTCATTATTACCATAAATTGTTCGATTTATACATCATATATATACATGCACCAGACTTACCTCTCTAGTATGACAAGTGAACTGAATAGTACTATAACCTTACATGAAAAACATAAAACTGATCATTTCCTATTTTGTATGTAGACTAGGGGACCTAGCTGGGAGGTTTCATTAGGAAGAAGGGACTCGAGAGGTGCGCGCTTGAGTGGCTCTAACTACAATATTCCTGCTCCAAACAACACTTTTCAGACAATACTGACCAAATTTAAGCTACAAGGACTTGATATAGTTGACCTTGTGGCACTATCTGGTAAGTTTTGCTGATTTTTGTTGAAGCATTCAGGACTATTGACTATACTATAATATATAATTTTAGAATTTCTTAGTGCATAAATTGTGAAGAAATTATGAAGAAAAAAGGGCTATTTATTTTTTTAAAAGAACTAAAATTTCATAGGTTTCAAGGTTGCCTTGTGCAGAGAGTATATAGTTGTCCAGAAATTAATTTACATATACCACTAACTAAATCAATATAGTAGATGCTTCTTATGATTATATATTTAAAGACTGGTCGATATAAGCTAATGCCTATTTTAGTAAAATGTAAAATGAAAATATTACTTGTTAAATTTTGTGACAGTTGTGGTTTTACCAAAGGCTATTTATTTGATTTCTGAAATTTTTACATTATATGTTACTTGTAGTGGAAAAGCTGCTTATGGAATGATAAAGCAGATGGCTGGGAATCCAACCAAATGGGAAGGGAGAAGAGTCCTTTTCATTCACCCTGGTAGACTCCCATGTACTTGTATGGCAAGGTCAAGAAAGCTTGATCCAGTAATCGGAAGAGATGATGAAATAAGGAGATGCATACAGATTCTTTCAAGGAGAACAAAGAATAATCATGTTCTTAAATACCGTAATTGGAGCTAAATAACGTGGAGATGCATACAGATTCTTTGTTTGGTTGTTTGAATTGTTTATTTTATTGACTTGTATGAAAAACAGGTTTATCGCATGTTCAATTTACAAACAAATCATGTCAATTTTTTTTGAGAAATATGTTACATTAGGTACTTCAATATTACAAACAAATTAGTATAATATAACATAAATTATTATAAAAACGTTTATAGTAGGGAAAAATGTTACAATGATTTGGTGACCCACATGTGAGGCCCACAGTGGTCATACATGTGGGGCCCATTTTTTTTTTGCAAATTCTAAGTGCAAAGGTAACATGTATAGTGTGATACTATAGACATACTTTGATGTTACCTTTGAACCTTATTGTAATATAAAATTCAAGGTTGCATCAGGGTAAAAGAATGTTACCTTAGGGGCCAAAGGTAACTCAAAAAAAGCAACTTAATTTTTATGTTACCTTAGGCCTTTTTCTGGCTGTGGTAACACTTTTTTGGGCATGTTGTAACATTTTCTTGGTGTTGATGTTGTTTATTTATGGTGTAATGAGTGTAGTTAGTCCTCGTCAATATGGGATAGCTTAGGCCGATTTGTCCTTCATTGCCCATACTTGATTCAATTGTCATGCTTGTCAATAGAATGCTCACCAGGTGGAAGAAAGCTCTAATACCTGATGTTAAGATTAAACTAATAATGAAGGAATTAAGCTGATAGTTTTCTAAATGAAAATACAACTGGGATTATTATTGAATTATGTGAATAATACAGAACTTATAGATGAGATAACTGACACTCAAAGCACCTAAAGACCAAGGATATTCACCTGTTTTTTCTCCACGTATACTCAACTGGACTCCTACTAAATAGCAAGTACATAAGACCAAGTCTGATACTACAACGTACACTTCGTTTATTCATACACAAACTAATATTAAATAAAATAAATAGAAAATAAGACATGTTTAGATTAAGACCCAACAATATATATGTATATATATATATAGTTAGAGTATGGTGCTTATCAAGTTGTAGAATATGTAAAGAGCGGGTTAGAGTATGTCTAGAGTATGAAGCTCTTCCTTCACCTTTATTCCAAGGTCCTTTTTTCTCTTTCATCAAATCGCCATTTCTTGTTCTCTTTCTCCTTGCTCCTCCTTTCACTTTCTCCTCTCACGCTTCTAGTTTTCTTGCTCCTTTCTCCTCCCTCTATATTTGAGCACCCGTTTTGCTGTGTTTATTTTAGATTATGGGCTCCCGAAATATTCACTTTTTATAAATATTCACTTTTTCCTACATACATACTGTTGTGGAATAAAAACCCGTCTACTTTAGTATATAATGCTAGGGTTGGTGAGCTTCGTGCTTTAATGGCTGCTCTTGCATTCGGGATTATCGGTCCTAGCAAGATGCCTACGTATCTCTGTGTTGTAGAGAATCAAGCCAAAAGACGTAGTTCTAGATTGAGTGGTAGAACCCTTTATATAGTGGTGAGTCTTGGGTTACACTTCTGTTGGGAGACTTGGTGGATAAGTCTCCAACTTAGATGGTGAATAGGAGTCCTCTTGGGGAAGGGGATCCAAAACGTTCTATGTAGGACTTTGAATCTGTTTAGATCACATGCTCTTCCAGCCTTATTGGACCTAGTCCGTGAATATCTCATATTCGTGGACTTGGATGACCTCCGCCGGTGGGCCTTGGTTGCTTGGGTCGTCGTAGGCCTGTTACGAAGCCTAAACTAGACGGGGTTGCTACGAAGCTTGGACCAAACAGGCCTGTGTTGGACTTTTCGGACAAGAAGCCCATATGTAATTAATGCGATATTAATGTTTCTTTAGGACGTATTTTTATCCCTATCATTTGCCCCCCAAGTTCCGTGAATACTGCTCAAGTTTTCGTGGAAGTTATAATGGTCTAATCGCGACTCGGGGTACTTTTGTCCCTTTTCGGGTATCATCCCTTCATGGGTATCGGCCCTTCATGGGTATCGGCCCTTCATGGGTATCGGCCCTTCATGGGTATCGCCGCATTATCTTAAAGTATGGAGCGACCTACACATTTATAATGGCTTATTAGCGTGTGAATACACACTTAAGGGCCACGTAGGGGCTATTTGAATGGTGTTCAACACTAAACTGTCCTAATCGGGACTGTAAATCGAGCATTTATAACCCCTTAACCTTCGTCAAGGTTAATATAGGGTGAAAGCTGCTAAATGGCCCTAATCGGGGTGAATCGACCCTAATCGAAGCTAATTTCCATTTACAAGTCGCTAGTTAGGCTTGAAAGAGCCTAATTTTAAGCTATCATGCACTAATTGGCCTTAATCGAGGCTAATTTGCCCTAATCGGGGCTAATCGACCCTAATCGGGGCTAATTTCCACGTGCAAGTCGCTAATTAGGCTTAAAGAGCCTAATTTTAAGCTATAATGCACTAATTAGCCTTAATTGAGGCTAATTTGCCCTAATCGGGGCTAATTTCCATGTGCAAGTCGTGAATTAGGCTTAAAAGAGCCTAATTTTAAGCTATAATGCACTAATTGGCCTTAATCGAGGTTAATCGACCCTAATTAGGGCTAATCAAGACTAATCAGTATGTATGAGATACTAGTTATCCCTAATTCATACTAATTATAAGAGTGAATGGGTTAAACGGCCCTTATCGGGGCTAATTTGATCATACCAATAACTAATTATCCGTAACTTCGGGTAATTATGCTTAATATAAACTAATCGGCCCTAACCGGGACTTAATTTCACTAATCGGCCCTAATCTGGGCTTAATCTCAAAATCCTGAAAATTTAAAAAAATTCAAAATTTTTTTGAATTTTTCTTATTTTTTTTGAATATTTTCAAAAAATTTCGAAAGGGGGCTCGGGGTCGAGCAGAACCTCCGGGGGCAGGTGGCTCTGCTCGGCCTCAAGCCCCTAAAATGGTCTGCTCCGCCATTTTGGGGTAGAGGGTTCTGGGCGGCCACCTCCTGGTCGGCCAGTTCTTGGTTGGCCTGGAGGTGGTTGCCCAGGGATTCCTACCCCCCATTTTTTTTAACTTCTCACTAAGAGTACTAGGTTTCTACTAATCTTTCTATGCTCTTGTGGTCCTTGATAGCCCATGGAATTAATTTTAAAGCTGCCTTTGAGTTCCTCAGGGTTCAGCTACGGTTGTTTCAGCGAACGTTCTGTACTCATCCTGATGGACGTTCTATACTCGTTCTTGCTAACCTCTCTATGTTCTACTGAATTTTCCTTTTTAGGAAGCCTTGTGCTTCACTAAATTTGCTTAAACTTATCTTGCAGGATGTTTATGCACTCCAACCAACTCGTTCTCGTGGACGTTCTAGTCCTTACGAAATTTGGTTCCACGGGAGTGATCCTTTTCGAAATATCTTCAGAGGACAACTCTGTGAGGCCTCTAGAGAAGTTTTTTGAGGGTCTCAAAGCTCTTCCAAAAGAGCCTTTAGTGAGTAAAAAGACCTTAATTTGTTGGCTAATAGGCCAAGGCCACTACGGAGGTGAGTTGTGGCCGTCAAGGCTCTGCTACAAAGGCTTCTGGTAGGCCAAAAGGCCTTCAAATGTTTCCTGGTCGGCCAGGGCTACCCGAGCATAAGTTGTGGCCGTCAAGGCTCTGATATAGAGGCTTCTGGTAGGCCAAAAGGCCTCCATATGTTGCCTGGTCGGCTGGGGCTTCCCCGCACATAAGTTGTGGTCATGACGGCTCTGATACGAAGGGTCCTGGTAGGCCAAAAGGCCTCCATATGTTGCCTGGTCATCCGGAGCTTCCCCGTACGTAAGTTTCGGCCATCACGGCTCTGATATGGAGGCTCCGGGTAGGCCAAAAGGCCTCCATGTGTGGGATGGTCGGCCAGAGCTTCCCCGCACGTAAGTTATGGCCACTATGGCTCATATTTGGCTGAAAAGCTAATCTTATTTAACCTCTATAAGTTTTGCTAATCATGGTGATTAGTGTTATCAATCCTCAGTTAAGACTAATGACTTGTGTTTAGCCTCAGCCATGCTTTTCTGATCGTTTCCTAGTGAACGTCTTGTTCTTCATGAACTTGTTTTCTTGGACGTCCTAGTCTTCATGAAATTTGTTCTCATGAACTCTTTAGCCTTCGTGAAACTTGTTCTCATGGACGTTCTAGTCTTCACGAAACTTGTTCTCATTGTGCGCCTATTTTTTCAAAAATTCTCAAGGAATTTCTGATGAGTTCCACCGCAAAACATTCAGGAGGGTCTGAATCAACCCTACAGGGTCCTCATGAGTGTTCTACTCTTCACGAAATTTGTTTCTGTGGAAGCTCTTATCTTCACCAGGAGCATCCCTTGGCTCTAGTTCATGGTTTTCTTCGAACCTTCATTTGGGGGACATCCCTATGAGTCCCGGATGTCTGGAGACGTTCTTTCGAGGACGTCCTAGTCAGGCCAACCCCTCCATGTGGAGGAGTCGGCTTCAAGGACTCTTGGTCGGCCATAGCGGCCAAGCACTTGAGGCCCTGGTCGACCTCAGTGTAAAGAGCTTCTTGGCCCTTCAGGACCTTATTTCGTGAAAGTTCTTGAACTTCAATCTTCTCAATATCAAGTCGTAGCTTAGACTTTCTTCTCTCTTTTTTATTCGAGGAGTGCCTTACCGAGTGGGGGCCTCATCTCAGGACCCTTTAGACGATCAAAGATCTTCATGGATGGCTACTCGGCCTCGGCCAAGGGGTCCATTCATGACCCCTCTGGTCGGTCAGGGGGAAATATTTTTGCTTTCTTGGATAACATGTCTCGATCATGTTCGTGACGGGCCTCGAACATAAACTATCATGTTCGTCTTCTTGATGGGTACTTATAATTCAAAGGAAGCTTGTTAAAGATGGCCTTAGAATCCTCTATGTCGAGGGTTCCTATCTTCCTCCTAATTTATCATTGATTAAATTTGTTCCAATTAGGCGAACAGCTTTCTGAAGCGGAGATGGGTGGGGCTCATGCCTTGTATCAGGTACATGTCTTCATTTTAGAACTTTCAATAAATCAAATTTAAGGAGGAACCTGGCTGGCTTAAAGCCTCCCTTGGAGGCCGGACTGCTGGAGCCCTTTCTGAGGGATATCCAGTTGGTCAAGGGCCTTTATGGAGGCTGATCAACCTCTTTTGGTAGGCTGAGTCTGTAGTGTAGACATTAGTCGACCAAATACATTTTGTGAAGTTAGCTTTCTAATATCTTTTTCTTATTAAGCCAACACCTACTTCGCAGCTTCTTTTACTAAGAATGCAAAATGAAAGAGTGATCACATGGCCTTGGATTCATTGATAAAGAAACTTAAGAGAAAGTTTCTGGATTGGGATTCTAGAGTTCTCTTAGCATTTATCAACAGTCGTAAGACTTATTCAACATTATGGACACCCATGATGATGAGGTGCGCTCTGTTAATATGTCCATTGGCTCTATTCATAGCTATTACCAGGATATGGTAAATTTGTGGGGCTTTCCTAGCCTTTGGGTTATTTCTGAGGTTGCCACTATGGGCCAATCATCTAATTTTGGACTATAGATTGTCCATCGGTGTTTAGGCCTTGCATGGCTTTGTTTGTCGTGTGTGGCTTTTATCTATTTATGGTCCTTCATGGACTTGAACATCTTCGGTGTGTAACCTAATTGTTCATCATGACTTGATCTATAAGCCTTCAGGATCTCCTGCATTTGTAATTTGATTTCATATTCTTCTTTCATTTTCGGTACTTTAGTCATTCAGGACTTTTATTCATTAGATGCTCGTGCACTGGTACACCTTATTCCTCCATTTACTACTAAGTACTAAGAACATGTCTTTCATGTCCTAAACAAAATAAACCTTCAGGTTTGAAACGTGCCAGGTATGAGGCACTTTGTCACCGCTCAGGGTTTCCAACTTGTAGGATCCTCATCCTAATATTTTCTTGTCCTTATACGGCATTTCCCAGTTATGGGTTAGCATTTCTTTCTCTTCAACTCCTGATGCCACAATCTTTCTTAAGATAAAGTCTCCTAGGTAAAAGAACCTTTCTTTAACCCTTCTATTGTAATAGAGGGAGGCTCTTCATTGATGCTCTGCATTACGGGGGTTGGCCTCATCTCTGACCTCGGCAATGAGATCAAGAGCGAGCCTCATGCCTTGTTCGTTGGTTTCTGGCTCGTAAACTTCAATACTAGGGAATCCATAAGTGATCTCAAGGGGCACCATTGGCTCAGCTCCGTAAGCCAGCATGAATGTGGTAGCTTCAGTTGTCACTTTGCAGGTGGTACAAATGCCCATAGTATAGGCAGCAACTCATCCATCCAAGTGTTTCCCGAGCGTTCAAACCTCTTCTTAAGTCCATCAAGGATGATTTTGTTATCAACTTCTGCTTTCCCGTTTTGCCTGAGGATGTGCAACCGAGGTAAAGCGAAGTTCTATGCTGTTATCGTCGCAGTACTCTCTGAACTATTCATTATCAAATTATTTCCCATTATCCGTGAAAAGGATGTGTGGGATTCCATACCGGCATATCACGTTCTCCCAGAAGAATTGGGAAATTTGCTTGGTGGTTATCTTGGCTGGTGCCTTAGCCTCAATCCACATCGTAAAGTAGTCTATTGATACCACAATGAACTTCCTCTGTCCTGATGCTACAGGAAATGGTCCAAGTATGTCCATTCCCCACATTGCAAAAGGAATGGGTGTGTTGATCGATGTAAGCCTCTCTGGGGGCTGTCATACTATTGGAGCGTGCCTCTGGAACCTGTTACATTTTTTTACATAAGCCTTTGTATCGGCTAGCATAGTTGGCCAGTAGAACCCCAACCGAGTTATCTTGTGAGCGAGGGCCCTGCCCCCCAAGTGTTGTCCATAAATCCCTTTATGGGCTCTTTAAGTGCCTCATCTGCTTCAAAAGGTCTTAAGCATTTTAAGTACGGAATAACAAAGGAACTTTTGTAAAGAAGGCCTTCAATCAGTGAGTATCTCAATGCCCTAACCGATAACTTACGTGCCTCTTGGGCATCATCGGGGAGCCACCCAGTTTCTAAGTGGGTTTTGATCGGGTCTATCCAACAGCTTGCCACACCAACTAGTGCTATCAGATTTATGACATTAATAGTAGGGGTCTTCAAAACCTGGAAGTAAATACTTCTTGGATAGTTCTCGATTTCGGGTGAGCCGAACTGAGATAAGGCATCCGCTGTAGTGTTCTCCTCTCTTGGAACATGTTCTGCATACCATTCATCGAACTGAGTTAGTATGCCCTTTACGACTCTCAGGTACTTGGCCATAGTATCATTCTTGGCCTCAAATTCCCAATTAACTTGAGCGACTACAAGTCTCGAGTCTCCACAGACCTTCATGTTTTTGGCCTTCACAGCTCTAGCCAAGCCTAAGCCAGCTATCAATGCTTCATATTTTGCTTCATTATTTGTAGTAGAAAAATCGAAATTCAAAGAATACTCAATCGTAAACCCATCAGGACTTTGCAATACTAGGCCTGCGCCGCTAGATTTTGTTTTTGACGCCCCGTCTAAATGGAGAATCCAATATTCTTTCAGAGTTGTTTCTTCTTCCGTCTCCCTATCTACCGGGGTTACTATCTCTTGCCCCCGACTTCTTGGTCGTTAATAGTACATTCAACCACAAAATCTGCTAAGGCCTGAGCCTTGATGGCCGTTCGAGGCTTATACTTAATATCGAATTCTCCCAACTCAATTGCCCACTTGATGAGCCCTCCACTGGCCTTTGGGCTATGAAGAATATTTCTCAATGGCTGGTCCGTCAAGACTTCAATCTTGTGAGCCTGGAAGTATGGTCTCAACTTCCTCGAGGCTGTGATGAGAGAAAGCGCGAACTTTTCCGTGGTAGAGTAATTTAACTCTGCTTCATGGAGCACCTTGCTTACATAGTATACAGGCTTTTGGAGCTTCTGCTCTTCTTTTACGAGGACCGCACTCACGGCTTGTTCAGACACTGCGAGGTACAAATAGAGAGTGTCCTCCGGACTTGGTTTAGCCAACAATGGGTCTTCAGTCATGTACTTCTTCAGGTGTCCAAAGACCCCTTGGCTCTCAGCTGTCCATTAAAAATCCTTCGCCTTCTTAAGGGTTTTGAAAAAGGGTAGGAATTTGTCTCCAGAGTTGGAGATGAACCTCCCTAGAGCTGCAATTCTTCCTGTAATCTTCTGATTGCACTTGATGGAGTGTGGTGACTCCATGTCTAGGATGGATTTGATCTTGTCGCGGTTGGCCTCTTTCCCCCTTTTTAAGACCATATGGCCCAAAAATTTTTAGACCCAACGCCAAAAGCACACTTGGTTGGGTTTAAAATCATCTTGTGGTGTCTCAACACTTCAAATGCCTCTCTGAGGTGGCTAATATGATCGACCTTGCTTAGGCTTTTGACTAACTTGTCATTGACATAGACCTCCATGGTCTTCCCAATTAGATGGGCTAATATCTTATTTACCAGTCTTTGATAAGTAGCTCCTGCATTCTTAAGTCCAAAAGCCATAAAAAGATAACAAAATAAACCAAAGTCGGTTATGAAAGATACATCGGGGGTCTCATCTTTATGCATTCTAATTTGATTGTAACCACTGAAGCCATTCATAAAGCTTAGCATTTCATGTCCAGCAGTGGCATCGATCAGGGTATCAATCCTTGGTAGGGGTAACAGTCTTTGGGACATGCATCATTCAAATCAGTGAACTCAATGCACATTCTCCACTTTCCATTGGCCTTCTTAACCATTACGGGGTTGGCCAACCATTCAGGGAATTGTATTTCCTCAATAAATCCAATTTTTAAAAGCTTCTCTACCTCCTGCTTAATGGCTTCCAGCCTATAAGGGGCATGCGTTCTCTTCTTTTGCTTTACAGCCTTTCGAGTTGGATCAATGTTCAACCTATGAGTTATAAGGTTCGGGTCAATCCCAGACATATCAGCTGTTGTCCAAGTGAATACATCATTGTTCTCTTGGAGGAAAGTTGTTATTCGACCCTTCAAGGGCTTGTCCAAAGATGCCCCAAAGTATGTGACCTTTTTCGGGTCTAAGGGATCTAAGCGAATTCGGACCAAGTCCTCAGCTGGCTTTCCTCATAGTTCATCATTTTCTCGGCGTCCATGTCTTCTATGGGGAAAACCAGCCCCTCGGTTCCATCGGGCCTAAGTGCTGTGACATAGCAACTACGGGCCATTTTCTGATCTCCTCTTGATTCTCCAACACCGTTCTTAGTCGGGAACTTCAGTACCATGTGGTAAGTTGAGGGCACAGCCATAAAAGCGTGGATCCCTGTCCTACCCATTATGGCATTGTAGGTAGAGGCTGCCTTGACAACCTGAAAGTTCAACATTTGTGTGGCCTCCCTGGGCTCTTCCCCGATACTTACGAGAAGTTATATTGCTCCCTCGACTTTACATTCCCCATGGTTAAACCCATAGATGGGTGCGTCAGATGGAGTTAGTTGAGAGTCATTATAGCCCATCATGATAACAGGACAATTTCCAATTATCGGAGTGATAACCAGAGGATCATCCTGAGGAAATTTCAAACCTTCAAGGTCCGGGTCACCAAATTCAAGTGTCATCTCTGACTTAGAACGCTTAGATGGTTCCCCAACTATGCTCATTACTTCTCTTGCATAAGCTTTTCGGGAGTTCCTTGTAGTGTCAGCAGCTGTTGGACCCCCTAAGATTATATTAATTACCGGCCCTCAGGGCTGTGGGTTGTGATCTCTGTCGTTACCCCTCTGATCATCATCTCTTCGATCATTATCTCTCTTTTGGCCTCCGGCCTCTTCACCCTTGGTGAAAAGTCCAAACTTTCCCCTTCAGATCAGATACTCAATCTCGTCCTTGAGTTTCCTACAATTGTCAGTATCATGACCAACATCTTTGTGAAACCTGCAGTACCTACTCTTATCTCTTTTCTCGGGGTCCCCCTTAGTGGCTTCGGCCATTTGAAGTCTTTGTCCTTCTCAATTTCCATAAGGATATGGCTCCTTGGAGCGTTCAACCTCGCATACCCAGCAAACCTTGGTTGCTGATTCTTCTTAAAAGAGGAGGAGTCAGAGCTTTTGCTAATTCATGGGTACTTGTCCTTAGCGTCATACTCCTGATCCGTCTTTCTCTTCTTGTTTCCAGTAGGTTCGTTATTCACAGCTGTCTTCTTCATACTCTCCTCCATCTTGATATACTTTTCGGCTCTATCCTGGAGCTGTAGCATACTCTCGGGAGGGAATTTAGCCAGGGACATCTTAAAGAACTCATCTCTAGTCCCTTGCTATAGGGCTATCATAGCTACCTTATCATCAAGATCAGGGACCTTCAAAGCCTCCTTCATAAACCAATTCAGATACTCTCTCAAGGACTCCTTTACTACTTGGATTATGCCCATGAGAGAGGCTGAACTCTTCTCGTGCACTCTGCCAATTATGAATTGCTTGATAAAAGCTTGTCTCAAGTCCTTAAAGGATCCAATAGAGTTCGGAGGCAGACGACTATACCACCTTTGAGCCATACCCGACAGGGTTTGAGGGAAGGCCTGACACTTAATAGCGTCGTTCACGGGGTGTAGCAGCAGGGCATTAGAGAACGTCCTAACATGGTTAGCAGGGTCAACAGTACCATCGTATGCTTTGACGATGGGCATCTTGAACTTCCTAGAAATGTGAGTGTTCATTAACTCATCAGTGAATGGTGGGTTTGGATCATCGGGATCTTCTAGGGCTATAAGATCACTTGGATCAGCCCTTGGGGCAACTGCCCTTCTTGGTATTGGACCATCCAGATCTATGATTAGGGGAGGACCTCTTCGTCTTCGAGCAAGTGGGGGTCTTGGAGTCAGTTGTGCCTCTATGTCATGCGTCAACTTCATGAGTCCTGATCCTCTCTTGAACGTCTTGGGGGATCATCCCTTGAGTGCTCCTGAAGCATTTTTCTGTATCAGCCATTGGTTCTTTGCCAGCATGTCTCCTTCTTGGATTAACATCATCACCAGATGATTACGAGTCTCTTTCAGTATAAGGTCCAGAGAATTCTTGATCCTCCGGAATAGGAGCCAAGCCACGTATGTATTAGGGTGTCCACCCTTGTACTTCACCCCTATCAGAGTGTCCACTCCCTTCAACTTCAGGGTATAGAGGCATCCCGTAAGGGGGGTTAGTGGTCACGATCATCGAGTACTCATACCCAACGGGCTGAGAGCTTACAGGTGCAAGTACCTACTACAACTAGGGATTCGTCCCTTGAGGAGCCGGGGGATTCGACCCTTGTGGCTGAGCCTCAGTTGCCCCTACCAGGGTTGCTCCTTGTGAGGAGGCATTAGTTGAGTGAGGTGGTACTTTCACCACTGATGCGACTGTTCGTTGTGGAACAGGAGTGTCTGTTCCACCA
The DNA here is from genome assembly GCF_009905375.1 of Apium graveolens. Taxonomy (NCBI): domain Eukaryota; kingdom Viridiplantae; phylum Streptophyta; class Magnoliopsida; order Apiales; family Apiaceae; genus Apium; species Apium graveolens. Next base: position 66,118 of record NW_027417518.1, on the reverse strand, counting down.
TTGTTTCTTCGTCGTGTATTCACCATGGTTGGTGTAGTCTTCCTATAGACGGCGCCAAATGTTGTGGAATAAAAACCTGCATACTTTAGTATTTAATGCTAGGGTTGGTGAGCTTCGAGCTTTAATGGATGCTCTTGTGTTCGATATTATCGGTCCTAGCAAGATGCCTACGTATCTCTGTGTTGTAGAGAATAAAGCCAAAAAACGTAGTTCTAGATTGAGGGGTAGAGCCCTTTATATAGTGGTGAGTCTAGGGTTAGACTTCTGTTGGGAGACTTGGTGGACAAGTCTCCCACTTAAATTGTGAATAGGAGTCCTCTTGGGGAAGGGGATCTAGAACCTTCTATGTAGGACTTTGAGTCCATTTAGAACACATGTCTCTGCTCTTCCAGCCGTATTGGGCCTAGTCCGTGAACAGCTCGTGTTCGTGGACTTGGATGACCTCCGATGGTGGGCCTTGCTTGCTTGGGCCATCGTAGGCCTGTTACGAAGCTTAAACCAGACATGCCTGCTACGAAGCTTGGACCAGACAGACCTGTATTGGACTTTTCGGACAAGAAGCCCAAGTATAATTAATGCGATATTAATGTGTCTTTAGGACGTATTTTTATCCATATCACATACCATTGGCGATTCCAATAAAATTTTATTCTATTTCCAGTGGTGCTATGGATTTAGTTTAGAATGAAGAAGAACTGTTCTTATACTTCCATAGAAGGTGAGCCAAAGCTTGTGAATGAACTTGCCGACGTAATAGATTCATCATCCACAAACTCAATGAATTCAGATGTGCTACGAAAAGAGGAGAATTTAAATTGCCAGCCTTTTTCGGTGAGGTTACCCTCTTTCCCCTTGCTTATATGCATCTCACTTTCTTGAATATATCTATGTGGATATAAATGTGGACTTAGCTTTCCTGAACATATATATAATGCATACTATGAGACATCTTGAAAGTTTTGTGTTTTATAACATTTTTTGTTGAATAATATTTGAATCAATCATGGAGTTGTCGTAATACCCCAAGATTTAGAGAGATCTTGATTTTAAATTATGATATCCCAGGTGGTCGAGCCCTCCCATCCTCTTCTTTAAAATTTGTTATGTGCTCGATTTGTGCACTATGCGGGTGTAGAAATAGTTGAATATAACACTTTAACAAATTCAAGCCTTTTCAAATATCTTGAGATTTTTTAAGGGTAGTTTACTTAATATTTAATTATTGTGATACATAAATAAATTACTTTATGTATGTGGTCTTGGAGTAGGTGGCTGATGTGAGAAATGAAAACCCGATGGCTTGCATCCCAGTCAATGGTATAAATAAAAGTACATGAGAGCAACAACGAGGATCACTAGATGTTTCTCGTCATAGGTGGTAGCGATGTAAAGCTTGTGTCCGTGAGATTTCCCTTTATAGTGTTGATCCTGCTAATAAAAGATCGAACGAACTAGAAGACAGTGCAAAGTCATTGTCTATAGACTCTAGTAATATGAATGTGAATTGTCAACGTTTCTCGATACGATATTCCTTTTCCATTACTTATATTTTCTTAAGGGATTAAAAAACATGATTTTCGTCAAACTCGTTCAAGTTCGTCCTTGTATGAGTTCGATAATTTCATTCAATTTCTCTTATCGAAAACGAGTTCGAACAACATAATTTGTTCGATAATTTTAATGAACATAATCAAGTTTTCAAGATGTTCGACTTGAGGTCGGTTTGTGTTCAGGTCGAGTTCGACTCATTCCTTAAACTCGAGTTTGATTCGATAAAAATAGTGGAATATAAAATATATATTATTATTAATTTATATTTAATTAAATATATAATTATTTAAAATAATATATAATGTTCATAAACAGTTCGTTTTCGGTTAATCTCTATATATTCGTGAACGATTTGTGTTCATTTCGAATATACTGAACTCGAGTTTAGACAAGAATATTAGTTCGGTAAAGTTACACATAATTATTCGGTATCTTAAAACTTTGTTTGATTAAAAGTTCATCTGAGTTCAATTCGTTTCTGTTTTGTCACTTCAAGCACTACTGCTCAAGATTTTTCAATTAAGCTCAGGGTTGATGGAGGAAGATAGACTTCCATCATGTTTACTTTTTTTTGTTACTTGGAGGGGTGTATTCATTTCACATTTTAAAGGATCAATAATAATCCATGGTTTTTAAAAGATTTTTCGTTGATTTTAATTGTTTGTGGGTTTTGATGGAGTTGATAAAAAAATCTTGTAGAGTCTAACTGATTTTGTAAAATTTCGAGAAATCCTTCAAAATTTCATGTATTTTAAAGAGATTTCAAAAGATTAAAAATGAACGAGTACATCCATCAAACTCCACAAGGTTTTCAAATAAAAAAATTCACAGACTTTTGAATACCATCCGATTTTGATGGACTTTTAAAAATTCAAATTGAATAATGTCGTCAAATTTTGGTAGATTTTTTAAAATCTAAATTGAATACACTCAGATTTTAAAAGATTTTCTAATCACTATTAAATACCATCAGATTTTAAAAGATTTTTTAAAATCTTAATTGAATGCCCCTTCATTTCAAAAACCCAGATAAATATTTCAAAATCTTGATTGAATACACCCCTCTTAAACATAAATAGACACACACACCCCTTATTTTTGACAAGATTCAAACCCACAAAAAGGCTAAACCAAGAGGTGTTGGGTTACCGTATTATGTTTATGTATTATATAAGTGATATCTATATTCTATTTTTTGCTCCCAATATACTTTGGATTTGAAAACACTACATAGGTATGTTCTTTACATGGTTGTTTTTTAATTATTGTTATTTGATCTGTAACAAAAGCTAATTATGGATAGGTTCCCAGAAAAAGAACAATACTAAACCTCTGCAAAGGACGTGAACATGGTCCACAGTATTGGTGAAAGTGAAGCAGAGATCCCATATAATGTTTGACTACAATTGCTAGCGAGCGTAGCGGTAGAAATTATGACATCTGATCAACCTCAACTACCGGAAACCTCTCAAGCATCACAGAGAAAGTACACTTCATTTGAGCGAGAAACTTCAGGTGCACTTATATCCCTATATATTTGCTTTCTTCTTTTTACATTGGATTATAAATTGGACGAGAAATTGAAATTTAGGAAAACTTCCTCGCTATTGTTTCCAAATCTATACTATTATATACAATAATAACCGGAATGAGGTATAATTTGGTATATTTTTTTTGGTTGGTTTGGTTATCCCCATTTATGACCGTCGGATCTTTTTAATCAATGATTAGTACAGTTAGATTCAAATATTAAAAAAATATACACTACTCAAACAAATATTTATATTATTATTTATACACTACTAAATTTTTCAGGTTCGAATTGTGCCAACAACAAATATTATAATGAAGATCAGTGCGTCCATGGGTTGTAAAGCTAGTTGTAGTTAAAATACAATACTTATTTAACTAACAACAATTAATCATGCCAGGTTTCGAAACTGATGTTGTTGTAGAAGAGGTTGATAAAGCTTTGAATGTGTTCACTGATGTCATTGACAGTGACGACGAAAGAGAAAACAAAAAAACCCGTCCAATGAAAGAATTGATATGGATGGAGAATAAGGTATCTGCTGGAAAAGGTATCGGAACTCAAACTCTGCAACAAACAAGGGAAAGGCCTTCTTCAAGCAATGGTAATTATACCCATTCTGAGGTCCAAGTAAATGATCATATATTAATATTGTTTGCTAATTATACATTGTTAACTTGAACGGTCTATAATTAAATGTAATCTTGACGTTCACAGGACAAGAGTTCTTTAGAGCTCAAGGGAGCAGAAAAGCAAAGAGATCTTGTCCTTTCATGCCTAATATAAATCCAGTTTCAACTAAGCATGCAAAAACTACTGGTAGGTGTTGTCACCGTTTAAGAAAATGTCTCAGTCACAATAAATGTGCTCCTTTTAATTGTTTAAGCCATAATTATTTACTCAAATAAAGTTTGTATGCATGGTTGCAGGATCTGTTTCTCATCCACTGATATCCCAGAAATCAAATTACCAGAAATAATTTATTTAAGTTGGAAGTCAGGGAAAGTATTGAGCATGGGCATGGTTGGACACAACAACAATAACATTTCTTCAATGGAATCCCCTAGCCACATGAAAGTGGGAATGTTCTTTAGATAGGCCATTAGTTTCTAAAAAATTATTTGTTTGGATATTGTAGATAACTAAAAACTTCTAGCAAGTGTTCAGATTTGCTTTATTGTAACTATCCTTAGTTTGATAGTAAAGGAAATTATTTATAAATATTTAAGTAACTGTATCAATAAATATGAAAAGAAAAATATGATAAAAGTGATTATCAAATAAGTTGTAATAATGGAAATAGGAAATAAACACAATACCAAATAAAAAATGAATATGTCAAATTTTACTCTCTCATGCACACAAATATTAAGTTCATTTAAGTGCATGATTAAAACACATAGAAAATTGTATTGGAGGAAAATAATCACATCATTATTAATATATGGGTTAAGTTTTATTAATATATGGGTTAAGTTAAACAATCGTAGGACTAGATTCCTTTTAAAATTTTATCTAATAGTTATTTTCAAGGATACCGATGAGAATGGACTAGTATTTTTAAAAAATTTCTATTTTATATCCGTTTTACATGCAATTATAGTGAAGGGGTAAAATTTATTTAAAAAATGATTTATCATAGTGTAATAAATAATATTTACTCCAAGTATTACACAGGATTAAAATCTCTAATAATTTTTTGTATAACTAATATTTAGATTACAAAAGTTTAAAGTAATAATTAATAACATTACATAGACATAGAGTATAACGGTAAGGTGGGATTAAGTTTTGCAAGTTAGTGGTTTGACTTAGATGATGCATATCAATAAATTATTTTTAAATATAACAAACACATGAACAAATATGTCACGTGGTGTAGGGCTGCTCATGGGTTAACTAACCCGCAAAACCCAACCCATCCCAACCCTAAAGTGAACGGTTCAAACCGAGTCGTTGGGTTAGTTGGGTTAGTTGGGTTATTTTTTACTTGGGTGGTTTATAATGGGCTGGTTAGATTTTACCTATTTGAAACGCTAAACCAACCCAACCTGTTTTTATTAAAAAGCCCATCGCATTTCAAATTTATTATACGCGGCCCATTTCAATTCCATTACATACCCTAACAAAGAAACCTAGGAAATATCTGTATGTTAATAATTTCAGTATACAACTTATAATTCTAGTGGTGGCACTCTAACTCCTCACCTTGCAAATGCTTGAAACTATATAATTCATGCAATTAACCTTGAAAAACTCTACTTGAAGTTAAAAGGAAACCTGAATAACAGAGGCGAACTGAATAATATACATAGATGTACGGAAATATTTAGAGAAGCAAACTTGAAAAATGTTGCTAATAATTTTTTTTTTGAAACTAGAAGATATTATTAAGCCATCAAACTGTCACTTACAAGATGCTCCAACACTGAATGTGGAGGAGTCGGAAAATCAATAAAGCAATTAACATCACAAGGTACTCTAGCAACTAAATGAGCTACCTTGTTAGCTTGCTTTTTAACAAATGAGAGCACAATATCTCTACAAGCTCTCAAAATAGTATGACATTCCTGGAACACTACACCGGCTTCCAAATAATTCTATGAATCCTTGTTAATGGCTTGGACTAAGATCAGAGAATCACTCTCAACATCCATATGTCGCATACCCAACAAACTCTCCCATCTGATAGCTTCTAAAATTGTTGTAGCCTCCGTTTCCACAACTGGCACTACACCTGCAAATTTATGTAATCTTGCAGCAATGAATTTACCCTCATGATCCCTCATGAACACCGGTGCATAGCACATGTTGTAAAGATAGTTGTAGTTAAAATACAATACTTTTTAACTAACAACAATTAATCATGCCAGGTTTCGAAACTGATGCTGTTGTAGAAGAGGGTGATAAAGCTTTGAATGTGTTCACTGATGTCATTGACAGTGACGACGAAAGAGAGTACAAAAAAACCCGTCCAATGAAAGAATTGTTATGGGTGGAGAACAAGGCACCTCTTGGAAAAGGTATCGGAACTCAAACTCTACAACAAACAGGGGAAAGGCCTTCTTCAAGCAATGGTAATAATACCCATTCTGAAGTCCAAGTAAATGATGGTATACTAACACTACAACATATTTGCAATCATACAACTATTTTTTGCCGTTGTGTGAAAGGTAGAGTTTCCGTTGTCTATCCAACACTCGTGTGATCGAAGGTTGGACAACGGTTATTTATACACTTGTAATAAGCGAGATTCAACAATATTTTTTAATACTGGTTACAATCAAGAATTCACAACGGTTGCTCTGTATTAACCATTGTTAGGAAATTCTTTAAATAACAGTTTCTTTATTCCACTATTGTCTACCTAACTTAAAAATAATGGTTTTGTAGAAAAACCATTGTTGTTAACTTATTCGATGTTTTTATAAACAACAGTTTATAAACTTCTTTTAACTAGTTAAAACCGTTATCATAAATGTTTTTCGTTTAAAAGACAATGATGTAAAATATTTAAACCATTGCAAAGAATATCAAAAGACAACAGTTTTTTCAAAAAAAATATATGCAATGAGACATACAACGGTTTTCATCATTTTTTAAGTAGGTTTCACACAACTGTTTACAAAATTCATCTTATTATTTAAAATAAATCAATTTTAAAATAAAATGATATTATATTAATTCAATTGTTACTTCAAAATTAAAATTAAATTTATAATACAAAGGTTCTCTACAAGAATTACAACTATAACTTCAAATCTATTTCTAAACATTCTTATTAAGATACACTATAACTAATTTGCATACATATTCCGTTGTTTTTGCCTAAAAAGCAAGAGAATGTTCACTCCATTGGCAGGCCTAGTCCTAGTACTTGTTCTTGCCCATCATGTTCTTGTTCCAAATATCATACATGTAGGTTTGCTGCATCAACAATTACACGCATATGAGAAGAATATATAGAATTTCGAGAATAGTTAAAATGGAGGCAGAAGGAAATAGAAAATAATGAGTAAAACCTGCAATCTATATGCCCATATGCAATATTCCACATACATAAGGCAAGAAACTTGAATCGAGGAATTAGTTACAAATAAACACAACTCATTAAGTATTTTTTGGAAAGAAAATAATGTGCTAATAGATAACGCTACTATAGTTTCATAGGGGCAGGGATAGGTTCCACTAATGCAGTACACTAAAACGCTCCTTCATTCCTCCAAATTAAAACACAAAGAGGAAAAAGTGAATTCTTAATTATGAATTCACGGAAAAAGATCAACTATCAAAACCTACAAAGATTTTATAAGTGGCAAATATATGGACATCGTATTACTAGATCATAAGTCAATGACCACAAAGAAAAAATGATGCCTTGAACACCAAAGATATGCTGCCAAACATCTAGAATTGACATGACCCTTGCAGAGCCAAATTCCCTTCTCAATCCATGTCTAATTAAGCTCAGGCTTACCAACACAAAATTATACTTTAACACCCATCAGGGCAAGTCATACTTGCAGTACGTCATCTTACTTTTATTTGCTAATTTATACAATAAATCATGCATATTGTGTACATTTTCGACAGTCATCTAAAAATTTGTAAGCTCCACAACTTGCCAATACTAATGACTTGCTTACAAGACTTTTTGAAAAAATTCCAACTGTTAAATATATATATATATATATAAACTTACCATCCTCGGCTTGGAGTTCAGTGTAAGAAACAAAAGGTTTTTCTCTGTTCTTTTACTTTTTTTTAGCAACATCCATTGGCCTGGATGCACCCCCTGTGCAGCAACATCTGCACAACACATAGCCACCAGGTAAATACACATGAAACCAATGCACCAAAAATAGGAGTATAAAATTTATACATTGAAAGAAATCAAAAGGTATCATAACTGGAATAAAAATAATTTGACTAACTAGTAACTAGAACCTTAGCTATTATTTTGGTCGATTTTTTGGAGAAATTCCTAAAAAATGAATGTAATATCCTAAGCACTTCCATTAATATCTTAGCTATTATTTTGGTCGATTTTTTGTTTAATTCTAAGTCTATTTTGATTGATGAATATTAGATAACTAAAAGTAAAAGAACAACAAGGAAATTAAATTAGTTAAATTTATTTTTTTTGAGTTGATACAATTTCTTTTACTTTGTATTCTGCACAGGGCTGTCTATTTGTTGTTCTTACACATGAAGATATATATTGAGTAGGAGATAGAGCTACACTTATTTTACAGATGGACTACCTTGTAGATATTTTAGTAATGGCAGAACCTTTTCCCACTGGTTTTGCAACTGATGTGCATGGACAGGTACTTTTATTCTCAAATTTTATTTTTTGGCAGAAACTAATTGCTAGTAAAAATCAGTTGTCAATGCTACTCTATTCATAAAAAAATAGATAAAAATTTTACATGTAATGATTCATAATTTATCTATTTATTTCATGTGGACAGAGAGAGATAGAGAGAGGGAGGGGATCACCTTTGTGCTGCAACTTTTTTCTGAATGAGGTGATGCTTTATGTGATAAACTCAACCTTGCTCTTCTTTGTCCACCTAGTAGTGTTATCATCCAGAAGATACAAATCAATTATCGGTTCATCAAGTAATCCAGGAGTAGATTAAACCATTACAGAAATAGAATCTTGATATTCAACAGGGTCTGCCCTAGTACTCATTTCAGTAAAGTATTTAGATTTCACAATTTGGGATAAACAACATACATCTCAATTAAACAAGACATCAAAACAAAAGTGTTATAAGACAATAATAATATAATAATCAGCCAGAAAAAGGCATCGTGCTCAATTAGAACAACTCCAAGTACAAAGAGACGCTCAATTTATAAAAACTTGTTATTTCGAGAGTAACCAACTCTAGCCGAAAATTTGAAAATGGTACGAAAACTCTGATATCTAGTTACTTACATTGATGAGTTCCTCATCGAAAATAGCCTCAGCTTCGAAATCCAGAGCTACATCTCCAACCAGAGGAGAAACAGAGCTTATTATACACCTAGTTCTAAAAAAACCATCTCAAAATATAACATAAAATTGTAAAGGACTCAATTAACTTACTAATTCCAACGAATTAAAGATTGGGCTCCTCTTAAAAACCTCCAATCAAACTAATTGTAAAACTAATTACATTACCCACGCTACACCAAGAAAGACTACCAAGACATGCCTGAATCAATTCTCTGACATGCTTCTAGCTGTGTATGGGCTGTCGCCCCACGAGGATCTTGCCTACAAGAGAGCCTTCGCCATGGGAGCCTTCCTCTAGACTGACTTTGATTGGCATTCCTCTGCAAACCCTACATAATCTATCACTGTACTTATGTACTTCTGCTTAAAATAAAGTAGTATGTATGTAGTACTACTACAGATGCCAAGCTTCTTGTAATTCACATAAATTGGCTATTTGAAATAAAAATTACTCTGGATTTAAGTCACAAATTACTCTGGATAACTGAAACAGAGGTTTAAGATAATAGTGATGAACATACCGGGTTATGGCAATCAGTAGTGTCCATTTCGTCCTTCTACTACACCCAAAATGCTTAACCTCCATAACTTTATGCCGAAACATTAATTAAAACCCAATTACAAATAGGAGAATGAAAAAAAGAAAACAGCCCCAAATCGAAGAAAAGTACACATAAATCGATGTGGGTGTGTATGAAGTGTATTGGTTCTGGTTGTAAGATTGAGAGAGAGGGAGATAGAGGGGGAGAGACGGAGAGAAGGAGAGAGAAGGAGAGAAGGGGAAACATTGAGAAGGGAGATTGTATGATGAGATTGAATAGCGGCGGCCGGGTATGATGTTTAGGGATTGAGAAAGAAGGGGGGAAACCAAATCTGAGAAGGGGGAAATGAAATATTGGCCGATGGAGGGAACCTAATCTTAGTCATGATTTAGTAAAAAAATATCAAATTTACAAGTAGCTGCATTTAAATAATAATAACATCAAATAATTTTCAGTATAAAAATTGAAAATTGAAAATTATTTTTTACAGTATTAAATGTAATAACATTAACATTCTACAAGATCATCGGAAAAAAATCTTTTTAAAAATTAATCTTGTAAATCAGGAACGAGTCTCGTTGTCGGGAGGGGTAGTTTTACCGGATTTTTCTAATCCTGACATGCAAGATGAAGTTCATATTTTTTAATAATTTTTTTATATGACTAAAATTGATATATCTTAACATCCGTATGGTTGGATCGTCGAACAAATCATTTTAAAAATTAATCTTGTAAATCTGGAACGAGTCTCGTTCTCGGGAAGGGTACTTTTACCGGATTTTTCTAATCCTGACATGCAAGATTAAGTTCATATTTTTTAATAATTTTTTCATATGACTAAAATTGATATATATCTTAACATCCGTACGGTTGGATCGACGAAAAAATCATTTTAAAAATTAATCTTGTAAATCAGGAACGAGTCTCGTTGTCGGGAGGGGTACTTTTACCGGATTTTTCTAATCCTGACATGCAAGATGAAGTTCATATTTTTTAATAATTTTTTCATATGACTAAAATTGATATATCTTAACATCCGTATGGTTAGATCGTCGAAAAAATCATTTTAAAATTAATCTTGTAAATTGGGAACGAGTCTCGTTGTCGGGAGGGGTACTTTTACCGGATTTTTCTAATCCTGACATGCAAGATGAAGTTCATATTTTTTAATAATTTTTTCATATGACTAAAATTGATATATATTAACATCCGTATGGTTGGATCGTCGAAAAAATCATTTTAAAAATTAATCTTGTAAATCGGGAACGAGTCTCGTTGTTGGGAGGGGTACTTTTACCGGATTTTTCTAATCCTGACATGCAAGATGAAGTTCATATTTTTTAATAATTTTTTCATATGACTAAACTTGATATATCTTAAAATCCGTACGGTTGGATTGTCGAAAAAATCATTTTAAAAATTAATCTTGTAAATCGGGAACGAGTCTCGTTGTCGGGAGGGGTACTTTTACCGGATTTTTCTAATCCTGACATGCAAGATGAAGTTCATATTTTTAATAATTTTTTCATATGACTAAAATTGATATATGTTAACATCGGTACGGTTGGATCGTCGAAAAAATCATTTTAAAAATTAATCTTGTAAATCGGGAACGAGTCTCGTTGTTGGGAGGAGTACTTTTACCGGATTTTTCTAATCCTGACATGCAAGATGAAGTTCATATTTTTTAATAATTTTTTCATATGACTAAAATTGATATATCTTAACATCCGTACGGTTGGATCGTCGAAAAAATCATTTTAAAAATTAATCTTGTAAATGGGAACGAGTCTCGTTGTCGGGAGGGGTACTTTTACCGGATTTTTCTAATCCTGACATGGAAGATTAAGTTCATATTTTTTAATAATTTTTTCATATGACTAAAATTGATATATCTTAACATCCGTACGGTTGGATCGTCGAAAAAATCATTTTAAAAATTAATCTTGTAAATCGGGAACGAGTCTCGTTGTTGGGAGGGGTACTTTTACCGGATTTTTCTAATCCTGACATGCAAGATGAAGTTCATATTTTTTAATAATTTTTTCATATGACTAAAATTGATATATCTTAACATCCGTATGGTTGGATCGTCGAAAAAATCATTTTAAAAATTAATCTTGTAAATCGGGAACGAGTCTCGTTGTCGGGAGGGGTACTTTTACCGGATTTTTCTAATCCTGACATGCAAGATGAAGTTCATATTTTTTAATAATTTTTTCATATGACTAAAATTGATATATATTAACATCCGTATGGTTGGATCGTCGAAAAAATCATTTTAAAAATTAATCTTGTAAATCGGGAACGAGTCTCGTTGTTGGGAGGGGTACTTTTACCGGATTTTTCTAATCCTGACATGCAAGATGAAGTTCATATTTTTTAATAATTTTTTCATATGACTAAACTTGATATATCTTAAAATCCGTACGGTTGGATTGTCGAAAAAATCATTTTAAAAATTAATCTTGTAAATCGGGAACGAGTCTCGTTGTCGGGAGGGGTACTTTTACCGGATTTTTCTAATCCTGACATGCAAGATGAAGTTCATATTTTTTAATAATTTTTTCATATGACTAAAATTGATATATGTTAACATCGGTACGGTTGGATCGTCGAAAAAATCATTTTAAAAATTAATCTTGTAAATCGGGAACGAGTCTCGTTGTCGGGAGGAGTACTTTTACCGGATTTTTCTAATCCTGACATGCAAGATGAAGTTCATATTTTTTAATAATTTTTTCATATGACTAAAATTGATATATCTTAACATCCGTACGGTTGGATCGTCGAAAAAATCATTTTAAAAATTAATCTTGTAAATGGGAACGAGTCTCGTTGTCGGGAGGGGTACTTTTACCGGATTTTTCTAATCCTGACATGGAAGATTAAGTTCATATTTTTTAATAATTTTTTCATATGACTAAAATTGATATATCTTAACATCCGTACGGTTGGATCGTCGAAAAAATCATTTTAAAAATTAATCTTGTAAATCGGGAACGAGTCTCGTTGTCGGGAGGGGTACTTTTACCGGATTTTTCTAATCCTGACATGCAAGATGAAGTTCATATTTTTTAATAATTTTTTCATATGACTAAAATTGATATATCTTAACATCCGTACGGTTGGATCGTCGAAAAAATCATTTTAAAAATTAATCTTGTAAATGGGAACGAGTCTCGTTGTCGGGAGGGGTACTTTTACCGGATTTTTCTAATCCTGACATGCAAGATGAAGTTCATATTTTTTAATAATTTTTTCATATGACTAAAATTGATATATCTTAACATCCGTACGGTTGGATCGTCGAAAAAATCATTTTAAAAATTAATCTTGTAAATCGGGAACGAGTCTCGTTGTCGGGAGGGGTACTTTTACCGGATTTTTCTAATCCTGACATGCAAGATGAAGTTCATATTTTTTAATAATTTTTTCATATGACTAAAATTGATATATATTAACATCCGTATGGTTGGATCGTCGAAAAAATCATTTTAAAAATTAATCTTGTAAATCGGGAACGAGTCTCGTTGTTGGGAGGGGTACTTTTACCGGATTTTTCTAATCCTGACATGCAAGATGAAGTTCATATTTTTTAATAATTTTTTCATATGACTAAACTTGATATATCTTAAAATCCGTACGGTTGGATTGTCGAAAAAATCATTTTAAAAATTAATCTTGTAAATCGGGAACGAGTCTCGTTGTCGGGAGGGGTACTTTTACCGGATTTTTCTAATCCTGACATGCAAGATGAAGTTCATATTTTTTAATAATTTTTTCATATGACTAAAATTGATATATGTTAACATCGGTACGGTTGGATCGTCGAAAAAATCATTTTAAAAATTAATCTTGTAAATCGGGAACGAGTCTCGTTGTCGGGAGGAGTACTTTTACCGGATTTTTCTAATCCTGACATGCAAGATGAAGTTCATATTTTTTAATAATTTTTTCATATGACTAAAATTGATATATCTTAACATCCGTACGGTTGGATCGTCGAAAAAATCATTTTAAAAATTAATCTTGTAAATGGGAACGAGTCTCGTTGTCGGGAGGGGTACTTTTACCGGATTTTTCTAATCCTGACATGGAAGATTAAGTTCATATTTTTTAATAATTTTTTCATATGACTAAAATTGATATATCTTAACATCCGTACGGTTGGATCGTCGAAAAAATCATTTTAAAAATTAATCTTGTAAATCGGGAACGAGTCTCGTTGTCGGGAGGGGTACTTTTACCGGATTTTTCTAATCCTGACATGCAAGATGAAGTTCATATTTTTTAATAATTTTTTCATATGACTAAAATTGATATATCTTAACATCCGTACGGTTGGATCGTCGAAAAAATCATTTTAAAAATTAATCTTGTAAATCGGGAAAGAGTCTCGTTGTCGGGAGGGGTACTTTTACCGGATTTTTCTAATCCTGACATGCAAGATGAAGTTCATATTTTTTAATAATTTTTTCATATGACTAAAATTGAAATATCTTAACATCCGTACGGTCGCATCATCGAAAAAATCATTTTAAAAATTAATCTTGTAAATCGGGAACGAGTTTCGTTGTCGGGAGTGGTACTTTTACCAGATTTTTCCAATCCTGACATGCAAGATGAAGTTCATATTTTTTAATAATTTTTTCATATGACTAAAATTGATATATCTTAACATCCGTATGGTTAGATCGTCGAAAAAATCATTTTAAAAATTAATATTGTAAATCGGGAACGAGTCTCGTTGTCGGGAGGGGTACTTTTACCGGATTTTTCTAATCCTGACATGCAAGATGAAGTTCATATTTTTTAATAATTTTTTCATATGACTAAACTTGATATATCTTAAAATCCGTACGGTTGGATCGTCGAAAAAATCATTTTAAAAATTAATCTTGTAAATCGGGAACGAGTCTCGTTGTCGGGAGGGGTACTTTTACCGAATTTTTCTAATCCTGACATGCAAGATGAAGTTCATATTTTTTAATAATTTTTTCATATGACTAAAATTGATATATGTTAACATCGGTACGGTTGGATCGTCGAAAAAATCATTTTAAAAATTAATCTTGTAAATCGGGAACGAGTCTCGTTTTCGGGAGGAGTACTTTTACCGGATTTTTCTAATCCTGACATGCAAGATGAAGTTCATATTTTTTAATAATTTTTTCATATGACTAAAATTGATATATCTTAACATCCGTACGGTTGGATCGTCGAAAAAATCATTTTAAAAATTAATCTTGTAAATCGGGAACGAGTCTCGTTGTCGGGAGGGGTACTTTTACCAGATTTTTCTAATTCTGACATGGAAGATTAAGTTCATATTTTTTAATAATTTTTTCATATGACTAAAATTGATATATCTTAACATCCGTACGGTTAGATCGTCAAAAAAATCATTTTAAAAATTAATCTTGTAAATCGGGAACGAGTCTCGTTGTCGGGAGGGGTACTTTTACCGGATTTTTCTAATCCTGACATGCAAGATGAAGTTTATATTTTTTAATAATTTTTTCATATGACTAAAATTAATATATGTTAACATCCGTACGGTTGAATCATCGAAAAAATCATTTTAAAAAATTAATCTTGTAAATCGGGAACGAGTCTCGTTGTTGGGAGGGGTACTTTTACCGGATTTTTCTAATCCTGACATGCAAGATGAAGTTCATATTTTTTAATAATTTTTTCATATGACTAAAATTGAAATATCTTAACATTCGTACGGTCGGATCATCGAAAAAATCATTTTAAAAATTAATCTTGTAAATCGGGAACGAGTTTCGTTGTCGGGAGTGGTACTTTTACCAGATTTTTCCAATCCTGACATGCAAGATGAAGTTCATATTTTTTAATAATTTTTTCATATGACTAAAATTGATATATCTTAACATCCGTAAGGTTAGATCGTCGAAAAAATCATTTTAAAAATTAATCTTGTAAATCGGGAACGAGTCTCGTTGTCGGGAGGGGTACTTTTACCGGATTTTTCTAATCCTGACATGCAAGATGAAGTTCATATTTTTTAATAATTTTTTCATATGACTAAAATTGATATATCTTAACATCCGTACGGTTGGATCGTCGAAAAAATCATTTTAAAAATTAATCTTGTAAATCGGGAACGAGTCTCGTTGTCGGGAGGGGTACTTTTACCGGATTTTTCTAATCCTGACATGCAAGATGAAGTTCATATTTTTTAATAATTTTTTCATATGACTAAACTTGATATATCTTAAAATCCGTACGGTTGGATCGTCGAAAAAATCATTTTAAAAATTAATCTTGTAAATCGGGAACGAGTCTCGTTGTCGGGAGGGGTACTTTTACCGGATTTTTCTAATCCTGACATGCAAGATGAAGTTCATATTTTTTAATAATTTTTTCATATGACTAAACTTGATATATCTTAAAATCCGTACGGTTGGATCGTCGAAAAAATCATTTTAAAAATTAATCTTGTAAATCGGGAACGAGTCTCGTTGTCGGGAGGGGTACTTTTACCGGATTTTTCTAATCCTGACATGCAAGATGAAGTTCATATTTTTTAATAATTTTTTCATATGACTAAAATTGATATATGTTAACATCGGTACGGTTGGATCGTCGAAAAAATCATTTTAAAAATTAATCTTGTAAATCGGGAACGAGTCTCGTTGTCGGGAGGAGTACTTTTACCGGATTTTTCTAATCCTGACATGCAAGATGAAGTTCATATTTTTTAATAATTTTTTCATATGACTAAAATTGATATATCTTAACATCCGTACGGTTGGATCGTCGAAAAAATCATTTTAAAAATTAATCTTGTAAATCGGGAATGAGTCTCTTTGTCGGGAGGGGTACTTTTACCGGATTTTTCTAAACCTGACATGGAAGATTAAGTTCATATTTTTTAATAATTTTTTCATATGACTAAAATTGATATATCTTAACATCCGTACGGTTAGATCGTCGAAAAAATCATTTGAAAAATTAATCTTGTAAATCGGGAACGAGTCTCGTTGTCGGGAGGGGTACTTTTACCGGATTTTTCTAATCCTGACATGCAAGATGAAGTTTATATTTTTTAATAATTTTTTCATATGACTAAAATTGATATATGTTAACATCCGTACGGTTGAATCATCGAAAAAATCATTTTAAAAAATTAACCTTGTAAATCGGGAACGAGTCTCGTTGTTGGGAGGGGTACTTATACCGGATTTTTCTAATCCTGACATGCAAGATGAAGTTCATATTTTTTAATAATTTTTTCATATGACTAAAATTGAAATATCTTAACATCCGTACGGTCGGATCATCGAAAAAATCATTTTAAAAATTAATCTTGTAAATCGGGAACGAGTTTCGTTGTCGGGAGTGGTACTTTTACCAGATTTTTCCAATCCTGACATGCAAGATGAAGTTCATATTTTTTAATAATTTTTTCATATGACTAAAATTGATATATCTTAACATCCGTACGGTTGGATCGTCGAAAAAATCATTTTAGAAATTAATCTTGTAAACCGGAAATCTCATTTATAGAGTAATACTTTTACAATGGTTTCCTTGAAACACCATTGTGTAAAGATAAAATAAGATAACGCTTTTTTTATTATAAAACCGTTGTGTGAGCATATCATCTTTTTTCAATCTAACGGCTAATATCTAATCTCATTTCAATCAAGGGCTATCATTCAGACACTTCAGCAATCCGAGTAAAATGTTTACAACCAATCATGGGGTGCCACCTCATCAGGTGGTGCCCATTGAAATTATAAAATAACTATTTCAGACAACTGTTTTGTTCCGTTGTATGAAGTTTTCTAAGACAACCCTTGTAAAAACTGTTGTGTGAATTACACAACGTAATATCTAAAAGCTTGTATGAGACCAACTAAGACAACACTTTTGTTTTAACATAAAACCGTTGTATAAGAATTCGGCTATTTTTCGATCTAACGGCCAATGTCAAATCTCATATCAATGAAGGGCTCTCATTTCGCCACGTCAGCAATCCTTGTGAATGATTTACCACCTATCACGTGCTGCCACCTCAATACGTGGTACCCATTGAAATTCTTCAGACAACGGTTTCATTCCGTTGTTTGATGGTTTAGAGGACAACCTTTCTAAAAAACCGTTGTCTCAATTACACAATGTAATGTTAAAACCGTTGTCTTATATCCCTATACGTTAACATAGTAACAACGGTTTGTAATCGTTATGTTAAAGATCTACAACAACACTATATTTAAAAAACTGTTGTTTGACTCGATGAGAGGATACAACTTGTACAACAGTTTAAAAAAGATGAATATTCGTTGTTTGTTCTGAAGCTCACATAACTGTTTTTTCTGTAAAATCAATTCACCGTTGTATGATTTTTTAGGACGACAGTTTTTTTTTTAACCGTTGTTTGTCAAGTGTTGTCTGATTGCAAATTTCTTGTAGTGTAATATTGTTGGCTAATACATTGTTAACTTAAACGGTCTATACGTTCACAGGACAAGAGTTCGTTAGAGCTCAAGGGAGCAGAAAAGCAAAGAGATCTTGTCCTTTCTTGCCCAATGAAAATCCAGTTTCAACTAAGCATGCAAAGGCTACTGGTAAATCAAGTCTTGTCTCCCTTTAAAGATATGTCTTGGTCACAATAATGTTCTCCTTTTAATTGATTAAGAGATAATTATTTACTCAGATAAAGTTTGAATGCATGGTTTGCAGGATTTGTTTCTCCTCCACTGATATCCCGAAAATCAAATTACCAGAAATAATTGATTTAAGTTGGAAGTCACGGAAAGTATCGAGGATGGGCATGGTTGGACACAACAATATTATTTCTGCAGTGAAATCCCAAGCTAGATAAAAGTGGGAATGTTCTTTAGATAAACCATTAGTTTCAATATTATTGTTATCATGTAAGTTATAATAATGGAAATAGCTAATAAACACAATACCACATAAAAAATGAATATGCCAAATTTTACTCTCATACGACACACATATTAAGTTCATGATTAAAACACATAAAAATTATTTGTTTTAGAGGATTTAATACCGAAATTCTAATCCGAGGAAAATAATCACATCATTATTAATACATGAGTTAAGTTTTATTAGTATATGGGTTAATTTATACGATCATGGGACTATATTCCTTTTAAGATTTGATCTAATAGTTATTTTCAAGGATACCCATGAAAATGGACTAATATTCTTTAAATTTTCCAATTATAGTGCAGGGATAAAATTTATTTAAAAAATGATTTGTGAGAATCGATTAAATAATACTTATAATATCTAATAATATTTTGTATAACAATGTTAAGATTAAAAAAATTAAAATAATAATGAATCAATAACATGACATAGACATAGAGTATAAGGGCAAGATGGGATTTGACCGTTAGTGGTTTGGCTTGGATGATACCTATCAATAAATTAATTTTGATTGTAACAAACACTAAACAAATATGTCATTTCACATGTGGTGTATGAAGTGGTATGGTGGTATTGTGGTTAGGAAGTTAGTGGTCAATTTCTAATGGTAACTTTTTTCTAAAATTTCATAACCAAGAGCGAGAATATAACATTTCACATGCATAACATTCCATTGTAATTATATAATTATGTTGGTATATTATATATCTTTGGAAGAGTTTGAGTTTGAATACAAGACACTAGAAGAAAAACTGCTAAATATGACCACATTATGTCAGTCTTTTTTAGGCTCGTCAAATTTAGCAAAATCGATCATATTTAGTTAAATATGACCGACTAAATTTGACTTTTTTATTTTTGAACGAATAAAATTGACAGACTAAAATTGTCCGAAAATGGTCATTTAAAATTTTTACTCTTGACTTTAAATTTTTGATAAAATTTGAATTTCGCGCCTCTTATAAATAAATATGACAGACGACAGTCGAATTTATAAATTTGACCGACACATTATCAGTCATTTTTATTAATTCGATTGGTTTAGTATATAGTCAAATTTATAAATATGACCACATTTGAGTTAGTCAAATTAGTAAAAATGACTATTTTGGTCAAATATAACAAGAAAATGTGACTATTATTAGAAAAATAATTACAGAGCCTTTAGAGGAGACCAATATATCCACAATATGAATTGACTTTTAATTTTAAAAAGTAAGCTGCTAGACATTAGTTGTTGTATCCCAAAGGATTAGCTACTAGATGACACTAGATTTTTAGTCTATAGAAAAATAAACGTACTGACCAGCATCTTCATCTTCATCTTCATCTTTGTTGCTTTGAAAATTATTATGGTTCAATGTCACATTATTGATTCCAATACCTTGCATTAAAACAAATAATATAACAAACAACACAAACTTTTAACAAATTACAAAAAAAAATAATTGTAAATTGCATCATTTGCACAATAGGAGTAATTGCAAAGCGGTGTATATTATTGGCTAACACTAAAAAAAATTGCTCAAAATAATAAATCTTAAAAAGAACAGAAAAAAAATTCAAACTAAACCAATATCTAATTTAAAGAATGCAAATTATTTATCAGAACTTAGGCTGATCAAGGGTTGTGTAATGTAGCTATAAAAACAACACTACGACAAAATAGCCCAATTACGACGGCCAACTTACGACGGAAAAAAATGCGCGCCCAATTTATGACGGAAAAATGTAAAGCGTCGTAATTATTTACGAAGAAGTCCAAAATCGTCGTAAGTTTAGTATTTTATTAATAAAATTATGCACGACACGATTAAACAAAAATAAAAATTATTTGAAATTGCGACGATTTAAACATTTCGTCGTAAGTTAATTATTTTTATTAAAATTTTAATTTGAAATTGAATAAAAAAATATTTTATCTAAATTTACGACGAAGTATTTCCGACGGAAAAAATCGGATCGTCAAATTTACGACGGAAATTAAAATTCGTCGTAAGTTATCAAAGAGGAAAATTTAAATTTTTCCCAAAAATTTTGGTGGGAAAATAAAAATCATTTGAAGTTGCGACGATGTGAACATTTCGTCGTAAGTTAAATAATTTTATTAAAATTTTAACCTGAAATTAAATAAAAAAATATTTCATCTCAATTTACGGCAAAATATTTTTAACGGAAAATATTGGAACATCCAATTTACGACGAAAATTAAAATTCGTCGTAAGTTATCAAAGAGGAAAATTTAAGTTTTTCCCCAAAATTTTGGCGGTAAATTTGACTTTTCTCAAATTTTTTGTAGATAATATTTTATGACAGATTCCGTCGTAAATTAGCACATGATTTTTGATAATTTCAATTTTAAAAATATATTATTTCATGATCCAACCATATTAATGCCAACATTTATTTGTTTGGGTGCATTTCAAGAATTTCAGAAAAAAATAAATATTTTGATAAAATAATTTAATATGAAACATTGATTATATCACTAATATATTTATATATATATATATATATTGTCATCCATACGGTTGGATATATGATAAATATTTTTAAAATAATCGAAACACAAATTCAGAACTAAACACTAGTTAATTGTACTAATCGAACTAATACTTGACTATTAAAATGACAAATCAAATAAATTTATTTTGATATGAAATTTTTGTTATATCACTAATATATATCTATTTACATCCATACGGTTGGATCGTTGAAAAATATTAGTAAAATAATCGAAACACCAATTTAGGATTAAACACTAGTTAGTTGTTCTAGTCAAACTGACGTTTGACTGTTAAAATGGCAAACCAAATAAAATTCTTTTGATATAAAATTTTGGTTATATCACTAATATATATATCTATTGACATCCATATGGTTGGATCATTGAAAAATATTTTTAAAATAATCGAAACACTAATTCAAGATTCAACACTAGTTAGTTGTATTAGTCAAACTCATGCTTGACTGTTAAATTGTCAAACCAAATAAAATTATTTTGATATGAAATTTTGGTTATATCACTAATATATATATCTATTGACATCCATACGGTTGGATCGTTGAAAAATATTTTTAAAATAATCGAAACACTAATTCAAGATTCAACACTAGTTAGCTGTACTAGTCAAACTGATGCTTGACTGTTAAAATGTCAAACCAAATAAAATTATTTTGATATGAAATTTTGGGTACATCACTAATATATATGTCTATTGACATCCATATGGTTGGATTATTGAAAAATATTTATAAAATAATCATAACACTAATTCAGGATTCAACACTAGTTAGCTGTACTAGTCGAACTGATGCTTGACTGTTAAAATGGCAAACCAAATAAAATTATTTTGATATAAAATTTTGGTTATATCACTAATATATTTATCTATTGACATCCATATGGTTGGATTATTGAAAAATATTTTTAAAATAATCGTAACACTAATTTAGGATTCAACACTAGTTAGTTGTACTAGTCAAACTGATGCTTGACTGTTAAAATGTCAAACCAAAATAAAATTATTTTGATATGAAATTTTGGGTACATCACTAATATATATAGCTATTGACATCAACATGGTTGGATTATTGAAAAATATTTTTAAAATAATCGTAACACTAATTCAGGATTCAACACTAGTTAGCTGTACTAGTCGAACTGATGCTTGACTGTTAAAATGGCAAACCAAATAAAATTATTTTGATATAAAATTTTGGTTATATCACTAATATATTTATCTATTGACATCCATATGGTTGGATTATTGAAAAATATTTTTAAAATAATCGTAACACTAATTGAGGATTCAACACTAGTTAGTTGTACTAGTCGAACTGATACTTGACTGCTAAAATGTCAAACCAAATAAAATTATTTTGATATGCAATTTTGGTTATATCACTAATATATTTATCTATTGACATCCATACGGTTGGATCGTTGAAAAATATTTTTAAAATAATCAAAACCTTAATTCAAGATTCAACACTAGTTAGCTGTACTAGTCAAACTGATGCTTGACTGTTAAAAGGTCAAACCAAATAAAATTATTTTGATATGAAATTTTGGTTATATCACTAATATATATATATATATATTGACATCCATTTGGTTGGATCGTTGAAAAATATTTTTAAAATAATCGTAACACCAATTCAAAAGTAAACACTAATTAGATGTATTAGTCAAAATCATGTTTGACTGTTAAAATGTCAAACCAACTAAAATTATTTTGATATGAAATTTTGGTTATATCACTAATATATATATCTATTGACATCCATACGGTTGGATTGTTGAGAAATATTTTTAAAATAATCGAAACACAAATTCAGAAGTAAAACAGTAGTTAGTTGTACTAGTCAAACTCGAGTTTGACTGTTAAAATGACAAGCCAATTTAAAGCCAAATATATTTATTTATATTTAAAATAATTATCAATATTTAATCTACTTAAATTTTAATAAAAAATTTATTGAAACATAAGTGAAAATTAAAGGGGCAAATGGACCTTTATTTCTGATTTTTCCAAAATAAAACACCCCGCCTTTTGAGAAACAGGACAGTGTAATAATCTAATTGCTTCAGATCTGAATTTATTTTCATTTTCTCTTTCTTGCTTCTCTCTCTCCCCTTCACTCTTCCCCTCTCTTTCTCCCTCCCTCCTCTCCTGGTTATGCAAAATCTATACATACATAAATGTTTACTTTATTTCTAGCCTCCAAAATAAATGTTTACTTTATTTCTAGCCTCCTTTGGTTGATTCGTATGCTTCTTTCACTGGGGCTTTAGTTATGGTTTCGTTTAGGGTTTAAATTCGACTTCAATTTGGGGTTTTAGTCCGTCTTCAAAACTAGGGCTTTGGGGCTTATTTTTGGATTCAAGGAAGGCGTGTCTCTCTCTCTCTCTCTCTCTCTCTCTCTCTCTCTCTCTCTCTCTCTCTCTCTCTCTCTCTCTCTCTCTCTCTCTCTCTCTCTCTCTCTCTCTCTCTCTTCCTGGTATGCATATCTCTCTCCCCTCTCTCTATGCTCATATATCTCTCTCTCCCTCTCTCCTTCCCCTCTCTTTCCCTCTCTTTGTATATATATTTGTGTGGATTTTGTAAATTGTACTGTAATTAGCTACTGATTTTCTTGTAGTGATTTATCTGGTAGATTTGTATTTATTTGTTTTTGTTTGTGTTGCTTAGAGAATATAAAATAATTTGAATTGTGAAGAACAGTCTTGTGGGAAAATATCAATAAATAACAAATCAGCTAATATAGTTCAATATTACCATTTCTTTGTTTAAGAAGGATTTTTTTTTCCAGATTGGCACTTGCATATCATATTCAATATTTTTGGTGTGTGTAATGCTGAGTTGTCTTCCGATATGCAGAACAAACCCCTGATTCGCAAAGTTGTTATGCTTTATGTACCTGGCCTTGACGCAGGTCTTTAATTGTCACAATCTAAGGTACTCCACAGTTTCAAAGAGTACTGTGGTGTTCCAAGAGCAGTGTCAGCTCTAAGGTTGGTGACGTTTATCTTTTCTAGCATAATATTGGATTCATGCATTGCATTTCTTGAAAGTTTATGCTTTTGGTTTTTTGTTTGTTGATAGCTGTGTAGCAGATGTAATACAGACTATAGATGCTCTTCTTACATGCAAGGTGAAAATAAAAAGGGATATTGCTGAGCCTATAAGCAAACCTGTTCAGAATCAGAAATCTGATCAAGGTATATATCAGCTATAAAGTTGTAGACTTGTAGTGCTTTCTGGGTTAAAAGAAGTAAAATAGTAAACTATCTTCGATGCAGGAACCTGTGATTCTGTTTTGATCTATCCTCTGGTGATCACTTGAAAAATTTACCATTTCCCCTGTTATATTACACACTCACAGAGACCGAACTAGACAAAAATGGTTACTTTCGTAGTCAACCAGGTGACAATATATATACAGTATACCATTTCCTTATTATGGCTAAATCGCAACATCATAGATATGCAGTATAGATAATATACTTTCACATTAGAATTATTGAGTTTGTCTTGAACAGAATGTATGCACTGAGCACTATGCCGCTTATAAATTGATTCTCTACGTGGATCCTACCTCAATAATTAAAATAGGCTCACAACTTAGCGACATACTGAGCATTAAATCAAGAGTTCTTTTCCATGAATCAAACTCAACACTGACTAGCATCTAGTCTTCCTATCTCACACAAGTGCTGTATTCACTGGCTGATGACAGTTTAGACGAATCAGGTCAAGGACGGATGCCTAACATTAGAAACAATATGTGTAATATTTCGATACTGAACTAGAAACTTATATCATGGCCAACTGGATATTAACACAATGTGCTGAATACTTTAATTAAGCCTGCCAGACAATGTACATCAATACCACGTGCCACTACACCTCTGTTCAGATGGTTTCTAACACTTTCTTCTTCTGTATTCTCTGCATTAATCCGGAAATTTTTTTCTGCCTTCGAGCAAATCACATGTTATACACCGTTCAAAATCATATCATAATCAAACCAACTATAGATCAGTTTATTTTGGGAAGATTGTACCTGAAGGCCTCCTCCTGAATACAAATGCTTTTTCATCGTAAGTAGAATAGTTGGTACACTATTTCCCCTTTGACCATAAGAACACTGCATTGAGTTGGCAGAAACCCCAAAAACACTGACACTGAACCAGTAGACAATTAATTTGTTATATAATTCAGTGAACCAGAATGAATTAGATCCAAATAAATTGATGACATTCGATATATTAGCAATGTAAGAATGGCTACATAAAAAAACTTTGTTCTTCTAATCAATTAACTGTATAGTTCCAGATCGGATTTTCTTAGTCAGACTTGTTAGTTATTTATATTGCGGATTGAATTTTGATGGGATAATGACAGTGTCTCTATTGCATATGATGTAGCAGTATATGTGACTGTATAGTCCGTACATCTATTGATTAATAGGGTTGTAGTGAAGGATATGGTAAAAATGTATTGCTTTTTATCTGTTCGTTTTGCTTGGTTTAGGTGGAAAGTTCTTAAAAAAACTTGTTCTATTGATTGGCAGGAAATCTGGTGAACCAAGCAAGAGGAAGTCATTCTTGCCTGTTGATGAACAGTTCTTGATAACAAGTAATGGTAAATTTAATCTCAATATCCCTGGAATGTTTATTTTCCTGTAAGTTGTTTTTTTTCTTTTTTACTAAGTAGATAGTTTTTATTTTGTTATAGGAACTTATTATTTTATAATTGATTGTGATCATTAACTTGTATTATCTATTCTAGTTGTAGTATCTTTATTTAATATATGTATATAATATTGCCCCATGTGTTGTGTTCAATATATACTGAGTGTACATGTAAAAGAAAATGATCTTACATTTTTCAATACATAATGACCAAGATGTCATAAATAACGATGTTACTAAAATAAGCCAGATTAGACAGAGTTCATCCACCTAAAGATGCAATTGTCACAATGTGCGAACATGTTAGCAACTTGCTCCTGATCTTGTGTTCTCCAAAGCTACCCTAAGAAGGTATCTATCTAATAACCAAGTTGATAAACCTTCTAGTTAATCTCAACCTGAAAAGTCGTCAATTTTGCAGAGTGACTATATTTCTTCAAAAATTAAAGCTGTTTTGGAGATTCTTGCATCTCATTGCAAGTCAAACAGTCAAATTTCCCAGTTGCATGGTGTGGATTCTTCAAATTTAGATAAAATATTGGCTCTTCAGGTATTTTCCTAAATTTGTTTATGTATGAAGTTTCCTGTGCTAAATATATGTCCTGCTTTTTTAGTGAAGTAGTTGAGTCAATTAGTATATTCTCTTTGTACACTGCATGTCAATGATTTATTATAAGTTCACTCGCTCTAAATCAAATGTTTACAATAATGGTACCCTGCTTGTACCAACTTGGTGAGAACTGAAGTGCTTTCGAAATGTGTATTTAATTTCCAAATAGTCAGGTAATAGGCTAGTTTGACAGAAATATATAGTTAAATAGTTCAAGGTTTAATTTTACAGTAGTAAACATTTAGGGTCCAAAGATATGTTTCTGTGTTTGTGGGGTTTTTAATTCTCTGCATATTGCAGTATTTGATAGATTGACCCAATTATAAATGGTTCTCATACATGAACATGATTTCCATACTTATTTAGTCATGATACAAGATTTATTATTTTTTTTAACTTAACTTTATGGTTTTTTCTATATTTGTATAAACTGCAGTTTACAGAAGACAAATGACATATTTTTGTCACTACTGTGTTAGATTTGTGTCTAGCAATAGAATGTTGTCGTTTATTATTTCTCGTGTTCTAATTGTGTGTTCTTTCGGTGCACAGGTCAATTGCCACTGATTTCAGGTTTCGATTGCATGACAAGTTCATCAGCTATATTTGAATTAAGACAATAGGGATATTTCCCTGGGCGCCTAATTTAAGAGCATGGCATTCATAATATAAGTTACTTATAAGTTAGACGTAAAGAATGTAATTATGTAATGTTTTTGATTTAGAATTATTGATAAAACTTAATACAATGATAATTGTGTATTTTGTTTTAATAAATGTTGATTGTCTTTTGGCAGTTTTAGAGTTTATTTTGAGTTTGCGATTGTATAAAATTTTGGCAGGTTTAGGTTTAGAATTTAAATTGGAAGCTGAAAATGGTTGGATACTGAAAAATTAGTATTTGGTTATTCTGGAAAAACAAACTTACGACGGTTGTTCTTCAAACATTCCGTTCAAACATTCCGTCGTAATGTATATATTTTCATATTTAATTTTTTTTTGAATTTTCATTTTCAAACTTGTAGGCCCCACCTTCTAAAATACGACGATTTTTTTGTCGGAAATTTCTAACTTACGACGCTTTTTTCCGTCATAAATTATGTTTTATCTTATTAAAAGTGGGTCCCGTAAAGTAATATCCGACGTTTTTTCTGTCATAAGTACATAACTTACGACGTTATTGTTCGTCGTATTCTGGTATCTTACGACGATAAATTCCGTCGTAAGTAGATTTATTATTTTATTCAGTATGTGGGCTCCTACTTCCTAACTTGCGACGCAATTTTATCTTGTGACGAAAAAACGAACTTACTACTCGACCAAAAACGACGATTTTTTTCCGTCGTAAATGGCTCAATTACGACGATTTCAGTTCAAAAAAACTGTCGTAAATGGCCAGATTTGTTGTAGTGCAATGATAGTGCAAGTATATGTGCAAGAGCCAAAACACTTTATCAAGTCAATACTAAAAATTATTTACTTTATCATATCAGCATATATAGATGTACACACACAAATATATATAGTAGAACTTGATAAAACTAGAAAAAAATCACAAAACATGCACTAGTACAAAAACTGTCATACGCCTCTGTTGAAATAGGTTATTTGTGTATGTTCTCAACTGACGCGAGGGAGGAGTTGTATAGTTAAAGAGTATATGTTGTTGTTGGGCAACAGTGGCATATAGTTTATTGCCTTTGTCACATAGGCCTATAACATAAAACATCCACATAAAATATGAACTATTGCATCTATTTTTTTCAACAGACGTAAAACGTTTTTTGGAGCTGCTCATAACAGACGTATAAGCTAAAGAATGGACCTAAAATGTTCCTTTTACATGTCATTAAAAAAGTGTTTACAAAAAGATATGAATTATGACGTTCCAAATAAATAGATGTCTATGGTTGTAATGTACTATATTGCACTAAATTTAAGGTTGGGGTTCGGTAGTATCTAGAAAAGATATGTGAACTTTGGCTATCATTTTACATGTACAACTCGACTAGAAAAAAGTAGTACAATAATTTTAATTGTAAATGAAAGACAATAAATAAAATCACTTGAGCATTTAAATTTTTTAAAACAAAATGCATACCTTTAAATCTTCTAAAATATAGAACTTTATTTATTGCACCCAAATTAAATTTTTATAGCAACTCATTGCTTCTTTAATGCTGCACAGAATAATTTATATGCTAAATTCAAACTCATTATAATAGTTAAAAAATATATAACAAGGAAAGAGTTCACCTGCCTGCCAACTTTTCTGGAGATGCTTGGTGTATTATGTTGGTTTTAATCTAAACGTTAGTTTATTTCTATTTCTATTTATTGTTATTTATGTTTAGTACGTGAAGGATGTAATGACTTGGTCTGCAGCGTTGGTTATGTTCAGGAGAGTCTTCAGGATTAGTTTGAGTAGTGGAGATAGTTTAGGAAATGTTGGTACTGGTCCCTAATTTGTAGGGCTTTCATTTGTGTATTTATTTGTTTTCTCAGTTAATCAAAAAACTATCAACTTCACGTATTTCTGTTTCTCTCATTTAAACGTTATCATCTACATTTATATACACAGATATATATATATATAGATTGATTTGCAGGTGGTATTTGACACTGACTGATTTGCCACAGGGAAAGAAAACAATAGACTTGAAGTGGGTCTTTAAGTTAAAGAAGGACTCAAATGGCGAGGTAGTGAAACACAAAGCAAGGATCGTGGCTAAGGGGTACGAGCAAGAATATGGAATCGATTTCGAAGAAATTTTTGCTCCTGTGACACGCTTGGAGACAGTTCGTCTTATTCTTGCTTTGTCAGCCAAAAATGGGTGGGGAGTGCACCACCTAGATGTTAAATCAGCTTTTCTGAATGGGGAGCTAAAAGAGGAGGTTTATGTGTCACAACCTCGGGGGTTTGAAAAACCTGGACAGGAGCACAAGGTTTACAAACTGCACAAGGCGTTGTATGGCCTGCGTCAAGCCCCCAGGGCTTGGTACTCGAAGCTGAGTAAATGTTTGGAAAATATGGGTTTGACAAGGTGCCCATACGAGCACGCTGTGTACACAAGAAAGGTCGAAGGTGAGGTGTTAATCGTGGCTGTTTATGTTAATGATTTACTGGTAACGGGAACTAATGTAGCTGTCATAAGTGAGTTTAAAGAACAGATGGGAGAAACGTTTGACATGAGCGATCTGGGAACTCTCTCTTATTACCTGGGAATCGAGGTTGAGCAGGGAAAAGGGTTCATCGAGCTTAAACAAGTTGCTTACACCAAGAAAGTGCTAGAAAAAGCAGGCATGGGTGAGTGTAACCCAACTAAGTATCCAATGGAGCTGAAGCTTATGATTACAAAGGATGAAGGTGGAACAACAATCAACCCTACGGAGTTCAAAAGCATTGTGGGAGGTTTACGCTATCTCGTTCATACGCGTCCAGAAATCGCATATGCCGTTGGAATAATCAATCGTTTTATGGAAAGGCCAACAGTCATGCACTTGAACGCAGCTAAGCGTATTCTTCGTTACATCAAAGGTACGATCAACTATGGTTTGGTTTATTCTAAGGACAGTGGGAATAACGTTTTGACAGGGTTCTCAGATAGTGACTTGGCTGGTCATATCGATGACAGAAAGAGTACCGGAGGTGTGGTTTTCTATCTAAATGAGAGTGTGATAACCTGGGTTTCCCAAAAACAAAAATGTGTTGCTTTGTCGTCTTGCGAGGCTGAGTTTATGGCTGCTACCGGAGCAGCGTGTCAAGGAATATGGCTGCGAAAGTTGCTTGGGGAAATAACTGATGATGTGGTTGGTCTTGTGGTGTTGTATATTGACAACAAGTCAGCTATCGATTTAGCTAAGAACCCGGTATTTCATGGTAGGTCAAAGCATATCGACATACGCTACCACTTTATCAGGGAGTGCGTGGAGCATGGGGAAATCGTCGTTAAACACATACGATCAGATGAACAACGTGCAGACATTCTTACAAAAGCTTTGCCGATTTTTAAGTTCGAGAAGATGCGTCTGTTGCTGGGAGTTAAGAATCTGAATAAGAACGTTTAGATTAAGGGGGTGTTTGTTGGTTTTAATCTAAACGTTAGTTTATTTCTATTTCTATTTATTGTTATTTATGTTTAGTACGTGAAGGATGTAATGACTTGGTCTGCAGCGTTGGTTATGTTCAGGAGAGTCTTCAGGATTAGTTTGAGTAGTGGAGATAGTTTAGGAAATGTTGGTACTGGTCCCTAATTTGTAGGGCTTTCATTTGTGTATTTATTTGTTTTCTCAGTTAATCAAAAAACTATCAACTTCACGTATTTCTGTTTCTCTCGTTTAAACGTTATCATCTACATATTAATCATCGGTTGAAAAAATCCAGGGTTCATTTTCTAGAATGTATTTCATCTTTGTGAGGAGATGCATTGTGAGATAGTGCGGCTAGAGTGTTACCGTATCCAATCAATATTCCTCAAGCTGCTCACGACTATTAATGTACATAAGCCAAAGTTCATATGATCCTCTGTTGTGTTCAGCCTGAGAAACAAACTGCTCACATAAATTAATGAAACATAGATTAGATTATAAGACATTTAACGTAAACATTAATCACAAGGAGAATAGCTCTAAACAGGCATCACAACTTTGGTTTGGGAAGTAAACAGAAAGAAACATTAAACGCTTAAAAGTGATACATGAATATTTAAGCAATGTATCTTACATTATATTCATATGAACAAAATAACATTAGTTATTCAGCTTGTAAGATACATAAAGGTATTTCTAACTCCTCTAATTTTCCTCATGACCTAGACTGTGCCCAACATTCTATTTGGTTTTGCCTATCTATTAAGATCACACATGAGCCTAGAAGCTTGAAATTACTTGCAAGGAATTTCAGGACTGCTCTAAAACCTTTTAAAAACATGTAGTAAATGTCTATTAACACTTATCCCCAGTGCCACCTTTTGGGTGTATGTAGCTAATTTTAATGAAAATTACTTTTCTGGTGGAAATAAAGATGGTAGATGGAGACAGATAATTCCTTTTACGTTTGGAGAAAGGTGGGTTATGTACCCAAAAACTAACGGTACTGTCATTATTTTTCCACGATGAGTACATAATCTTTATAGAAATTATGATTTTATTAACAAATTAAATTTGTATACATTGCTGAAAACACTACAACAAATCCGGCCATTTACGACGGTCAACTTACGACCGAAATAAATGTGCGCCTAACTTACGACGGAAATATTTTTTCGTCGTAATTATTTACGACGGAAAATATTATCTGTCGTAAGTTGATTATTTTAATATTAAAATTATCATCAATTGAATAAAAAAAGGATGGGGTCAGCCACGTGGAGGAACGACGCCATTCAACTTACGACAAAAATCTAATTCCGTCGTAAGTTAATTATTTTTATTAAAATTTTTAACTTGAAATTAAATAGAAAAATATTTGTGACGGAAAAGATCGGATCGTCCAATTTACTACGGAAATTAGAATTCGTCGTAAGTTATCAAAGAGGGAAATTCAACTTTTCCCCGAAATTTTGGCGATAAAATTTGACTGCTAATTTATGACGAATTTCGTTGTAAATTAGCACCTAATTTCTGATATTTTCAATTTTTAAAAAATATTATTTCATGATCCAATCATATTAATGTCAGCATTTATTTGTTTGGGCGACATATTAGAAAATTCAAAAAAAATTGAATATTTTGATAAAAATTATTTAATGTGAAAAATTGATCATATCATTAATATATTTATTTATTTATTTATTTATTTATTGTCATCCATACAGTTGGATCGATAAAAAATAGTCAAACTCATGCTTGACTGTTAAAATGGAAAACCAAATAAAATTATTTTGATATAAAAGTTTGGTTATATCACTAATATATATATATTTATTGACATTCATACGGTTGGATCATTGAAAAATATTTTTAAAATAATCGAAACACAAATTCAGAAGTAAACACTAGTTAGTTGTACTAGTCAAACTCATGCTTGACTGTTAAAATGACAAACCAAATAAAATTATTTTGATATGAAATTTTGGTTATATCACTAAAATATATATTTATTGACATCCATACGGTTGGATCGTTGAGAAATATTTTTAAAATAATCAAAATACAAATACAGGATTAAACACTAGTTAGATGTATTAGTCAAATTCATTCTTGATTGCTAAAATGGAAAACCAAATAAAATTATTTTGATATGAAATTTTGGTTATATCACTAATATATATATATATTTATTGACATTCATACGGTTGGATCGTTGAGAAATATTTTTAAAATAATCGAAATACAAATTTAGGATTAAACACGAGTTAGATGTACTAGTCAAACTCATGTTTGACTGTTAAAATGGAAAACCAAATAAAATTATTTTGATATGAAATTTTTGTTATATCACTAATATATATATTTGTTGACATTCATACGGTTGGATCGTTGAGAAATATTTTTAAAATAATCGGAACACAAATTCAAAAGTAAACACTAGTTAGTTGTACTAGTCAAACTCATGCTTGACTGTTAAAATGACAAACCAAATAAAATTATTTTGATATGAAATTTTGGTTATATCACTAAAATATATATTTATTGACATCCATACCGTTGGATCATTGAGAAATATTTTTAAAATAATCGAAATACAAATTCAGGATTAAACACTAGTTAGATGTACTAGTCATACTCATTCTTGATTGTTAAAATGGAAAACCAAATAAAATTATTTTGATATGAAATTTTTGTTATATCACCAATATATATATTTATTGACATTCATACGATTGGATCGTTGAGAAATATTTTTAAAATAATTAAAATATAAATTCAGGATTAAACACTAGTTAGATGTGTTAGTCAAACTCATGCTTGACTGTTAAAATGGAAAACCAAATAAAAATATTTTGATATGAAATTTTGGTTATATCACTAATATATATATTTATTAACATTCATACAGTTGGATCGTTGAGAAATATTTTTAAAATAA
Organism: Apium graveolens; assembly: GCF_009905375.1. Lineage (NCBI taxonomy): Eukaryota > Viridiplantae > Streptophyta > Magnoliopsida > Apiales > Apiaceae > Apium > Apium graveolens. The sequence goes on along the minus strand of NW_027417518.1, from coordinate 32,712 downwards.
TCGAAACACAAATTCAGAAGTAAACACTAGTTAGTTGTACTAAACAAACTCATGCTTGACTGTTAAAATGACAAACCAAATAAAATTATTTGGTATGAAATTTTTGTTATATCACTAAAATATATATTTATTAACATCCATACGGTTGGATATTTGAGAAATATTTTTAAAATAATTAAAATATAAATTCAGGATTAAACACTAGTTAGATGTGTTAGTCAAACTCATGCTTGACTGTTAAAATAGAAAACCAAATAAAAATATTTTGATATGAAATTTTGGTTATATCACTAATATATATATTTATTAACATTCATACAGTTGGATCGTTGAGAAATATTTTTAAAATAATCGAAACACAAATTCAGAAGTAAACACTAGTTAGATGTACTAGTCAAACTCATGTTTGACTGTTAAAATGACAAACCAAATAAAAATATTTTGATATGAAATTTTGGTTATATCACTAAAATATATATTTATTGACATCCATACGGTTGGATCTTTGAGAAATATTTTTAAAATAATTAAAATATAAATTCAGGATTAAACACTAGTTAGATGTGTTAGTCAAACTCATGCTTGACTGTTAAAATGGAAAATCAAATAAAAATATTTTGATATGAAATTTTGGTTATATCACTAAAATATATATTTATTGACATCCATATGGTTGGATCTTTGAGAAATATTTTTAAAATAATTAAAATATAAATTCAGGATTAAACACTAGTTAGATGTGCTAGTCAAACTCATGCTTGACTGTAAAAATGGAAAACCAAATAAAATTATTTTGATATGAAATTTTGGTTATATCATTAATATATATATTTATTGACATTCATACGGTTGGATCGTTGAGAAGTATTTTTAAAATATTCGAAACAAAAATTCAAAAGTAAACACTAGTTAGTTGTATTAGTCAAACTCATGCTTAACTGTTAAAATGGCAAACCAAATGAAATTATTTTGATATGAAATTTTGGTTATATGACTAATATATATATATATTGACATCCATACGGTTGGATCGTTGAAAATTATTTTTAAAATAATCGAAACACCAATTCAGGATTTAACACTAGTTAGTTGTACTAGTCAAACCCATGCTTGACTTTTAAAGTGCAAAACAAATAAAATTATTTTGATATAAAATTTTGGTTATATCACTGATATTTTTGTATATATCTATTAACATCCATACGGTTGGATCGTTGAGAAATATGACTATTTTTCGGGTTTCGGGTCATTTTCAAAAGAAGTGAATTAGATAAAATTGTGTTTTTTAAATAATTTTAAAATTAATAAGTTATAACATTAATATTATATTAGTAAAACAAATATAGAATAATTAAATTACTGAGAGCGGCAAAATGACCGCCTTTTTACCCAAAATAATTCCAACATATCTTCTCGTATCTTCTTTTTAATAGACTAACCCTATATATCTCACTCTCTTTGGAAAGGAAAATAAGTGCGGAGATAAACTAGGGTTTCGGCTGCTCCTTCAGTCAAGGGGGTTCAGGGCTTCCATTTGTTAACTTCTATTTTCAGATTTGATTGAGGGTTTATATCTTCATTGTATGTCTGTTTTTCTCTCAATTACGGGGTTTGATTTAGGTATCTGTCTCTCTCTCATCTCGATTTGACTGTCACCTAGCTCGCCGACTAATCCAAATCGGAGTAAAAGACGTGTTCTCAGTTCCGTAAGTGTTCCTTCAATTCACTACCAACAGAGGATTTTTTTGTTATTTTTTTGGTATTTGTTTGATTTGTTACAACATATGATGTTCCTAAATTGGTTGAGAAATTGTGTATATGTATTTGAGAAATTAGTTGAGCAAATACAATGTCCTATTTTCGGTTTCTATTTCTATCAGCATTGCTATATCATGTATTTTCGGTTTCTATTTCTTGTGGATTACAGTGCATATAGAGTCTTGTGTATTTCCTCCGTCAAGGCATGCGACATAACTAGTAAAACAAAGAATGAAGTGAGTTTTTAATTTTGTAAACCTTTTTTCTTTACACGCTTTGATTTCGACACTCAGCATTTGTATAAACAAATTTAATCATCTCCTTTTTCCTTAACTTTTTTTGTCACTGCAACATAAAGTTATATAGTTTGTTTTAGTATTCTATTTTGTTTGTTGTATTTGATCTGAGCAGTGATGTATTTCTTGCTTTCGTTCAGTCTAGTAACATGTGTGTGTTTGTATCTTTTTTTTAAAATGTAAACTATTGAAGGCTAATACTACCTAAAAACTGCTGATTTGTATATTTGATCACTCTGTTTTGCAGTAGTAGTTTAGGTGGTTTGTGGCTAGTAGTAGCAGACTTAGTGGGTTGGAGGGGCCCTTCATGCCGGCTGATTCTTATTTATTAAAGCCTTGGGCCCATAATTATTTACGACGGAAAATATTATATGTCGTCAGTTGATTATTTTAATATTAAAATTATCATCAATTGAATAAAAAAATTATGGAGTCAGCCACGTGGAGGAACGACGCCATTCAGCTTACGACGAAAATCTAATTCCGTCGTAAGTTAATTATTTTTATTAAAATTTTTAACTTGAAATTAAATAGAAACATATTTTGTCTAAATTTACGACGAAATATTTGTGACGGAAAAGATCGGATCGTCCAATTTACGACGGAAATTAGGATTCGTCGTAAGTTATCAAAGAGGGAAAGAATTTCCCCGAAATTTTGGCGATAAATTTGACTTTTTTCAAATTTTTGGTAACTAGTAATTTATGACGAATTTTGTTGTAAACTAGCACCTAATTTCTGATATTTTCAATTTTTAAAAAATATTATTTCATGATCCAATCATATTAATGTCAGCATTTATTTGTTTGGGCGACATATTAGAACTTTCAAAAAAAAATTGAATATTTTGATAAAAATTATTTAATGTGAAAGATTGATTATATCATTATTATTTATTTATTTATTTATTTATTGTCATCCATACAATTGGATCGATAAAAAATAGTTTTAAAATAATCGAAATACAAATTCAGGATTAAACACGAGTTAGATGTACTAGTCAAACTCATGCTTGACTGTTAAAATGGAAAACCAAATAAAATTATTTTGATATAAAATTTTGGTTATATCACTAATATATATATTTATTGACATTCATACGGTTGGATCGTTGAGAAATATTTTTAAAATAATCAAAACACAAATTCAGAAGTAAACACTAGTTAGTTGTACTAGCCAAACTCATGCTTGACTGTTAAAATGACAAACCAAATAAAATTATTTTGATATGAAATTTTGGTTATATCACTAAAATATATATTTATTGACATCCATACGGTTGGATCATTGAGAAATATTTTTAAAATAATCGAAATACAAATTCAGGATTAAACACTAGTTAGATGTATTAGTCAAATTCATTCTTGATTGTTAAAATGGAAAACCAAATAAAATTATTTTGATATGAAATTTTGGTTATATCACTAATATATATATTTATTGACATTCATATGGTTGGATCGTTGAGAAATATTTTTAAAATAATCGAAACACAAATTCAGAAGTAAACACTAGTTAGATGTACTAGTCAAACTCATATTTGACTGTTAAAATGACAAACCAAATAAAAATATTTTGATATGAAATTTTGTTTATATCACTAAAATATATATTTATTGACATCCATACGGTTGGAGCTTTGAGAAATCTTTTTAAAATAATTAAAATATAAATTCAGGATTAAACACTAGTTAGATGTGTTAGTCAAACTCATGCTTGACTGTTAAAATGGAAAACCAAATAAAAATATTTTGATATGACATTTTGGTTATATCACTAAAATATATATTTATTGACATCCATATGGTTAGATCTTTGAGAAATATTTTTAAAATAATTAAAATATAAATTCAGGATTAAACACTAGTTAGATGTGCTAGTCAAACTCATGTTTGACTGTAAAAATGGAAAACCAAATAAAATTATTTTGATATGAAATTTTAGTTATATCATTAATATATATATATATTTATTGACATTCATACGGTTGGATCGTTGAGAAGTATTTTTAAAATAATCGAAACAAAAATTCAAAAGTAAACACTAGTTAGTTCACTACAACATATTTGCAATCATACAACTGTTTTTTGCCATTGTGTGAGAGGTAGAGTTTCCGTTGTCTATCCAACACTCGTGTGATCGAAAGTGGGACAACGGTTGTTTATACACTTGTAATAAGCGAGATTCAACAACGTTTTTTAATACTGGTTACAATTAAGAATTCACAACGGTTACTCTCTATTAACCATTGTTAGGAAATTCTTTAAACAACAGTTTTTTTATTCAACTATTGTCTACCTAACTTAACAACAATGGTTTTGTAGAAAAACCATTGTTGTTAACTTATTCGATGTTTTCATAAACAACAGTTTACAAACTTCTTTTAACTAGTTAAAACCGTTGTCATGAATCTTTTTCGTTTAAAAGACACCGGTGTAAAAGATTTGAACCATTGCAAAGAATATCAAAAGACAACAGTTTTTTTAAAAAAAATATGTGTAGTGAGACATACAACGGTTTTCATCAATTTTTAAGTGGGTTTCACACAACTGTTTACAAAGTTAATCTCATTATTTAAAATAAATCAATTTTAAAATAAAATGATATTATATTAATTCAATTGTTACTTCAAAATTAAAATTAAACTTATAATACAAAGGTTCTCTACAAGAATTACAACTATAACTTCAAATCTATTTCTAAACATTCTCATTAAGGTACACAATAACTAATTAATTTGCATACATATTCCGTTGTTTTTGCCCAAGAACCAAGAGAATGTTCACTCAATTGGCATGCCTAGTCCTGGTTCTTGTTCTTGCCCATCATGTTCTTGTTCCAAGTGTCATACATGTAGGTTTGCTGCATCAAGAATTACACGCATATGAGAAGAATATATAGAACTTCGAGAATAGTTAAAATGAAGGCAGAGAAGAAAATAGAAAATAAAGAGTGAAACCTGCAATCTATATGCCCATATGCAATCCACATACGTACGGCAAGAAACTTGAATCCAAGAATTAGTTACAAACACAAGTTGAAGTCGGTTGCTCCCAGTCCTGAACTCGCTTAACCTTTTTGTTTTCAGGAGCATCTAGGTTGCGTACACTTGCAGGAGTAAAAGGACCAAACACAAAACTCTTAGACAGATGCCTCTGCTGCTGCTTCATTGAGTTCTCATCATTTTCTTTTTTCACATTATGTTGCTTGGCATATGTTGGCATAATTACGTTCTCACTGGACCTGCACTTGGATAAAGAATTGTCCTTGAACCTCTTTGAAGCAGTATTTGTAATTTCACTTCCAAACACCCTGCTCCTGGTGTCATATGAATCAGAACCAATACTGGAATTCTGTTTTATCACCAACCGCCTTAATACTGGTTCCCCACGTTCTGGATCCTTAGGCAGATTCCCCTGGTGCTGCTTTGATGAGTTCTCATCATCTTCAGTTTCCACATTAATTTGCTTGGCATATATTGGCACATGTACCTTCTCACTAGACCTGCAGTTGGATATAGAATCTGTGAATCTCCTTGAGGCAGTATTTGCTATCTCAGTTCCAAACACCCTCATCCTGGTGTCGTTTGAACCAGAACCATGCTCATGTGCATTACTAGATTTCTGTTTCATCCCCAACCACCTAAATGTTGGTTTCCCACTTTCTGGATGACGGACCTACAAATTCACAATATCGTATTTAGGAAAAATTAGATTCATTTTACAAATATCTTAGGCCTTTTCTCACATCAGTAAATCCTGAATATACCTAACCTTTTCAATAAGATTCATAGATGCAAAGACATTGGCAATATCATAGAGGCGCCTCGCTTTAGCTGTAGAATTTAATTACATGAGGAAAATAAATGTACAGTAGATCATCTACAATTTAGATTGTATAGTGAACAGTGGCAAGGTCATTTACTTCGCATAGCTGTTGAATCATGCACATCACCGGGCAATGCTGTTGCAGCACTGTCTAGGGAGATAATATCCGCCTAAAGGGACAAGAAAGTTTAGAACATATAATTGAAATAACAACTAGACCTTGAAAAGGGCATGTAAAAGATTAGCATAACTTACACCAGAACGAAGGAAAAGCTTGACAAAATTCTGAGCAAGCAGTGCCAGAGATTTTTCCTTCCGGTTTTCTAGAAAAAATGCCAGAAACTAATGTAATTAGAATAAATCTCATTTAAGGGTAGCCCTTAATCAACATGACAATACCATTTCCTTTAATTAAGGGATGTATTTGAGCAACAGGTATCAACATATTCCAACCCACAATCATAAACATACTTATTTCACAATACGAAAGTAATTTTACCAGTTTTAGTACATGAAATAGACTTCTCTTGCTGGAAGAGATTCAAGAAACTTGGCAACATACTTCTCTAACTTTGTCAAGTTCTCTCCATCAGCAGTAAAATTTATCAGGCAGCCTTCCTTTGAAAATAGACATTTACTGATCTCCCCAAGGATGATGAGATTTAATTCCAGTCAAGATCAATTTTCTCTTCAAGAGATTGCAGATACTCTAGATAACTGAAAGTACACACAATATACAAATTACATTAAGCGCACCAATAATGATACAATACTTAATTTCTTGGATACACTGAAGAATTGAAAATATTGTATATAGGCATTTAAGTCCTTACTAATACCATAGTCAACATTACAGGGCGGCAAATTCCCCCACCATCAAACTCTTATCATATTTTTTTTTCAAGTGCCAAAAGTGTTATTCAATTCAACAGCTGTCGTTCAACAAAATTACAAAAACTATTCGGCATTTCAACATATCAACCAAAGTAAACAAATTATAAAAACAACCAAATCACAAACCTACGATCCAAAAATCCAAATCATATACAAATACAGAGGGAGAGGGGAGTGAGGGAGGGGGAGAGAGAGAGAGATGAGAGAGAGAGCTGAGCGAGAGATGTATATACTTGGAAACAGTCTCTTTATGAACTTGAAAAAAATGAATAGACATGCTATCAATATTAGAAAGCTTCTTCTAACAAAGATGACATTTAAAGTGTTTAGCTTTCTGATGTTGTTCCAATATCTTCTTATCATCAAACTCTCTATCTGCTGCAATCTTCTTCTTCCCCATCCCAGACTGATATTCAATTCTATTCAATACCCATTCCCTATCTAGATTACTATCAACAAATGAGGCGATTGATGAAAATCACTGCATCGATGTGATTTTAAAAAAAATAGGTAAGAAACTGGAGAGGGAAGAAATCGGAGATGAAAGAAGGGCACAAGAAATCGGAAATATTTTTTCGTCGTAATTATTTATGACGGAAAATATTATCTGTCGTAAGTTGATTATTTTAATATTAAAATTATCATCAATTGAATAAAAAAAGGATGGGGTCAGCCACGTGGAGGAACGACGCCATTCAACTTACGACAAAAATCTAATTCCGTCGTAAGTTAATTATTTTTATTAAAATTTTTAACTTGAAATTAAATAGAAAAATATTTGTGACGGAAAAGATCGGATCGTCCAATTTACTACGGAAATTAGAATTCGTCGTAAGTTATCAAAGAGGGAAATTCAACTTTTCCCCGAAATTTTGGCGATAAATTTGACTGCTAATTTATGACGAATTTCGTTGTAAATTAGCACCTAATTTCTGATATTTTCAATTTTTAAAAAAATATTATTTCATGATCCAATCATATTAATGTCAGCATTTATTTGTTTGGGCGACATATTAGAAAATTCAAAAAAAATTGAATATTTTGATAAAAATTATTTAATGTGAAAAATTGATCATATCATTAATATATTTATTTATTTATTTATTTATTTATTTATTGTCATCCATACAGTTGGATCGATAAAAAATAGTCAAACTCATGCTTGACTGTTAAAATGGAAAACCAAATAAAATTATTTTGATATAAAAGTTTGGTTATATCAATAATATATATATATTTATTGACATTCATACGGTTGGATCATTGAAAAATATTTTTAAAATAATCGAAACACAAATTCAGAAGTAAACACTAGTTAGTTGTACTAGTCAAACTCATGCTTGACTGTTAAAATGACAAACCAAATAAAATTATTTTGATATGAAATTTTGGTTATATCACTAAAATATATATTTATTGACATCCATACGGTTGGATCGTTGAGAAATATTTTTAAAATAATCGAAATACAAATACAGGATTAAACACTAGTTAGATGTATTAGTCAAATTCATTCTTGATTGCTAAAATGGAAAACCAAATAAAATTATTTTGATATGAAATTTTGGTTATATCACTAATATATATATATATTTATTGACATTCATACGGTTGGATCGTTGAGAAATATTTTTAAAATAATCGAAATACAAATTTAGGATTAAACACGAGTTAGATGTACTAGTCAAACTCATGTTTGACTGTTAAAATGGAAAACCAAATAAAATTATTTTGATATGAAATTTTTGTTATATCACTAATATATATATTTGTTGACATTCATACGGTTGGATCGTTGAGAAATATTTTTAAAATAATCGGAACACAAATTCAAAAGTAAACACTAGTTAGTTGTACTAGTCAAACTCATGCTTGACTGTTAAAATGACAAACCAAATAAAATTATTTTGTTATGAAATTTTGGTTATATCACTAAAATATATATTTATTGACATCCATACCGTTGGATCATTGAGAAATATTTTTAAAATAATCAAAATACAAATTCAGGATTAAACACTAGTTAGATGTACTAGTCATACTCATTCTTGATTGTTAAAATGGAAAACCAAATAAAATTATTTTAATATGAAATTTTTGTTATATTACCAATATATATATTTATTGACATTCATATGATTGGATCGTTGAGAAATATTTTTAAAATAATCGAAACACAAATTCAGAAGTAAACACTAGTTAGTTGTACTAAACAAACTCATGCTTGACTGTTAAAATGACAAACCAAATAAAATTATTTGGTATGAAATTTTTGTTATATCACTAAAATATATATTTATTGACATCCATACGGTTGGATCTTTGAGAAATATTTTTAAAATAATTAAAATATAAATTCAGGATTAAACACTAGTTAGATGTGTTAGTCAAACTCATGCTTGACTGTTAAAATGGAAAACCAAATAAAAATATTTTGATATGAAATTTTGGTTATATCACTAATATATATATTTATTAACATTCATACAGTTGGATCGTTGAGAAATATTTTTAAAATAATCGAAACACAAATTCAGAAGTAAACACTAGTTAGATGTACTAGTCAAACTCATGTTTGACTGTTAAAATGACAAACCAAATAAAAATATTTTGATATGAAATTTTGGTTATATCACTAAAATATATATTTATTGACATCCATACGGTTGGATCTTTGAGAAATATTTTTAAAATAATTAAAATATAAATTCAGGATTAAACACTAGTTAGATGTGTTATTCAAACTCATGCTTGACTGTTAAAATGGAAAATCAAATAAAAATATTTTGATATGAAATTTTGGTTATATCACTAAAATATATATTTATTGACATCCATATGGTTGGATCTTTGAGAAATATTTTTAAAATAATTAAAATATAAATTCAGGATTAAACACTAGTTAGATGTGCTAGTCAAACTCATGCTTGACTGTAAAAATGGAAAACCAAATAAAATTATTTTGATATGAAATTTTGGTTATATCATTAATATATATATATATATATATTTATTGACATTCATACGGTTGGATCGTTGAGAAGTATTTTTAAAATATTCGAAACAAAAATTCAAAAGTAAACACTAGTTAGTTGTATTAGTCAAACTCATGCTTAACTGTTAAAATGGCAAACCAAATGAAATTATTTTGATATGAAATTTTGGTTATATGACTAATATATATATATATTGACATCCATACGGTTGGATCGTTGAAAATTATTTTTAAAATAATCGAAACACCAATTCAGGATTTAACACTAGTTAGTTGTACTAGTCAAACCCATGCTTGACTTTTAAAGTGAAAAACAAATAAAATTATTTTGATATAAAATTTTGGTTATATCACTGATATTTTTGTATATATCTATTAACATCCATACGGTTGGATCGTTGAGAAATATGACTATTTTTCGGGTTTCGGGTCATTTTCAAAAGAAGTGAATTAGATAAAATTGTGTTTTTTAAATAATTTTAAAATTAATAAGTTATAACATTAATATTATATTAGTAAAATAATTATAGAATAATTAAATTACTGAGAGCGGCAAAATGACCGCCTTTTTACCCAAAATAATTCCAACATATCTTCTCGTATCTTCTTTTTAATAGACTAACCCTATATATCTCACTCTCTTTGGAAAGGAAAATAAGTGCGGAGATAAACTAGGGTTTCGGCTGCTCCTTCAGTCAAGGGGGTTCAGGGCTTCCATTTGTTAACTTCTATTTTCAGATTTGATTGAGGGCTTATATCTTCATTGTATGTATGTTTTTCTCTCAATTACGGGGTTTGATTTAGGTATCTGTCTCTCTCTCATCTCGATTTGACTGTCACCTAGCTCGCCGACTAATCCAAATCGGAGTAAAAGACGTGTTCTCAGTTCCGTAAGTGTTCCTTCAATTCACTACCAACAGAGGATTTTTTTGTTATTTTTTTGGTATTTGTTTGATTTGTTACAACATATGATGTTCCTAAATTGGTTGAGAAATTGTGTATATGTATTTGAGAAATTAGTTGAGCAAATACAATGTCCTATTTTCGGTTTCTATTTCTATCAGCATTGCTATGTCATGTATTTTCGGTTTCTATTTCTTGTGGATTACAATGCATATAGAGTCTTGTGTATTTCCTCCGTCAAGGCATGCGACATAACTAGTAAAACAAAGAATGAAGTGAGTTTTTAATTTTGTAAACCTTTTTTCTTTACACGCTTTGATTTCGACACTCAGCATTTGTATAAACAAATTTAATCATCTCCTTTTTCCTTAACTTTTTTTGTCACTGCAACATAAAGTTATATAGTTTGTTTTAGTATTCTATTTTGTTTGTTGTATTTGATCTGAGCAGTGATGTATTTCTTGCTTTCGTTCAGTCTAGTAACATGTGTGTGTTTGTATCTTTTTTTTAAAATGTAAACTATTGAAGGCTAATACTACCTAAAAACTGCTGATTTGTATATTTGATCACTCTGTTTTGCAGTAGTAGTTTAGGTGGTTTGTGGCTAGTAGGAGCAGACTTAGTGGGTTGGAGGGGCCCTTCATGCCGGCTGATTCTTATTTATTAAAGCCTTGGGCCCATAATTATTTACGACGGAAAATATTATATGTCATAAGTTGATTATTTTAATATTAAAATTATCATCAATTGAATAAAAAAATTATGGAGTCAGCCACGTGGAGGAACGACGCCATTCAGCTTACGACGAAAATCTAATTCCGTCGTAAGTTAATTATTTTTATTAAAATTTTTAACTTGAAATTAAATAGAAAAATATTTTGTCTAAATTTACGACGAAATATTTGTGACGGAAAAGATCGGATCGTCCAATTTACGACGGAAATTAGGATTCGTCGTAAGTTATCAAAGAGGGAAATTCAACTTTTCCCCGAAATTTTGGCGATAAATTTGACTTTTTTCAAATTTTTGGTAACTAGTAATTTATGACGAATTTTGTTGTAAACTAGCACCTAATTTCTGATATTTTCAATTTTTAAAAAATATTATTTCATGATCCAATCATATTAATGTCAGCATTTATTTGTTTGGGCGACATATTAGAACTTTCAAAAAAAATTGAATATTTTGATAAAAATTATTTAATGTAAAAGATTGATTATATCATTATTATTTATTTATTTATTTATTTATTGTCATCCATACAATTGGATCGATAAAAAATAGTTTTAAAATAATCGAAATACAAATTCAGGATTAAACACGAGTTAGATGTACTAGTCAAACTCATGTTTGACTGTTAAAATGGAAAACCAAATAAAATTATTTTGATAAAAAATTTTGGTTATATCACTAATATATATATTTATTGACATTCATACGGTTGGATCGTTGAGAAATATTTTTAAAATAATCAAAACACAAATTCAGAAGTAAACACTAGTTAGTTGTACTAGCCAAACTCATGCTTGACTGTTAAAATGACAAACCAAATAAAATTATTTTGATATGAAATTTTGGTTATATCACTAAAATATATATTTATTGACATCCTTACGGTTGGATCGTTGAGAAATATTTTTAAAATAATCGAAATACAAATTGAGGATTAAACACTAGTTAGATGTATTAGTCAAATTCATTCTTGATTGTTAAAATGGAAAACCAAATAAAATTATTTTGATATGAAATTTTGGTTATATCACTAATATATATATTTATTGACATTCATATGGTTGGATCGTTGAGAAATATTTTTAAAATAATCGAAACACAAATTCAGAAGTAAACACTAGTTAGATGTACTAGTCAAACTCATGTTTGACTGTTAAAATGACAAACCAAATAAAAATATTTTGATATGAAATTTTGTTTATATCACTAAAATATATATTTATTGACATCCATACGGTTGGATCTTTGAGAAATCTTTTTAAAATAATTAAAATATAAATTCAGGATTAAACACTAGTTAGATGTGTTAGTCAAACTCATGCTTGACTGTTAAAATGGAAAACCAAATAAAAATATTTTGATATGAAATTTTGGTTATATCACTAAAATATATATTTATTGACATCCATATGGTTAGATCTTTGAGAAATATTTTTGAAATAATTAAAATATAAATTCAGGATTAAACACTAGTTAGATGTGCTAGTCAAACTCATGTTTGACTGTAAAAATGGAAAACCAAATAAAATTATTTTGATATGAAATTTTAGTTATATCATTAATATATATATATTTATTGACATTCATACGGTTGGATCGTTGAGAAGTATTTTTAAAATAATCGAAACAAAAATTCAAAAGTAAACACTAGTTAGTTCACTACAACATATTTGCAATCATACAACTGTTTTTTGCCATTGTGTGAGAGGTAGAGTTTCCGTTGTCTATCCAACACTCGTGTGATCGAAAGTGGGACAACGGTTGTTTATACACTTGTAATAAGCGAGATTCAACAACGTTTTTTAATACTGGTTACAATTAAGAATTCACAACGGTTACTCTCTATTAACCATTGTTAGGAAATTCTTTAAACAACAGTTTTTTTATTCAACTATTGTCTACCTAACTTAACAACAATGGTTTTGTAGAAAAACCATTGTTGTTAACTTATTCGATGTTTTCATAAACAACAGTTTACAAACTTCTTTTAACTAGTTAAAACCGTTGTCATGAATCTTTTTCGTTTAAAAGACACTGGTGTAAAAGATTTGAACCATTGCAAAGAATATCAAAAGACAACAGTTTTTTTAAAAAAAATATGTGTAGTGAGACATACAACGGTTTTCATCAATTTTTAAGTGGGTTTCACACAACTGTTTACAAAGTTAATCTCATTATTTAAAATAAATCAATTTAAAATAAAATGATATTATATTAATTCAATTGTTACTTCAAAATTAAAATTAAACTTATAATACAAAGGTTCTCTACAAGAATTACAACTATAACTTCAAATCTATTTCTAAACATTCTCATTAAGGTACACAATAACTAATTAATTTGCATACATATTCCGTTGTTTTTGCCCAAGAACCAAGAGAATGTTCACTCAATTGGCATGCCTAGTCCTGGATCTTGTTCTTGCCCATCATGTTCTTGTTCCAAGTGTCATACATGTAGGTTTGCTGCATCAAGAATTACACGCATATGAGAAGAATATATAGAACTTCGAGAATAGTTAAAATGAAGGCAGAGAAGAAAATAGAAAATAAAGAGTGAAACCTGCAATCTATATGCCCATATGCAATCCACATACGTACGGCAAGAAACTTGAATCCAAGAATTAGTTACAAACACAAGTTGAAGTCGGTTGCTCCCAGTCATGAACTCGCTTAACCTTTTTGTTTTCAGGAGCATCTAGGTTGCGTACACTTGCAGGAGTAAAAGGACCAAACACAAAACTCTTAGACAGATGCCTCTGCTGCTGCTTCATTGAGTTCTCATCATTTTCTTTTTTCACATTATGTTGCTTGGCATATGTTGGCATAATTACGTTCTCACTGGACCTGCACTTGGATAAAGAATTGTCCTTGAACCTCTTTGAAGCAGTATTTGTAATTTCACTTCCAAACACCCTGCTCCTGGTGTCATATGAATCAGAACCAATACTGGAATTCTGTTTTATCACCAACCGCCTTAATACTGGTTCCCCACGTTCTGGATCCTTAAGCAGATTCCCCTGGTGCTGCTTTGATGAGTTCTCATCATCTTCAGTTTCCACATTAATTTGCTTGGCATATATTGGCCCATGTACCTTCTCACTAGACGTGCAGTTGGATATAGAATCTGTGAATCTCCTTGAGGCAGTATTTGCTATCTCAGTTCCAAACACCCTCATCCTGGTGTCGTTTGAACCAGAACCATGCTCATGTGCATTACTAGATTTCTGTTTCATCCCCAACCACCTAAATGTTGGTTTCCCACTTTCTGGATGACGGACCTACAAATTCACAATATCGTATTTAGGAAAAATTAGATTCATTTTACAAATATCTTAGGCCTTTTCTCACATCAGTAAATCCTGAATATACCTAACCTTTTCAATAAGATTCATAGATGCAAAGACATTGGCAATATCATAGAGCGCCTCGCTTTAGCTGTAGAATTTAATTACATGAGGAAAATAAATGTACAGTAGATCATCTACAATTTAGATTGTATAGTGAACAGTGGCAAGGTCATTTACTTCGCATAGCTGTTGAATCATGCACATCACCGGGCAATGCTGTTGCAGCACTGTCTAGGGAGATAATATCCGCCTAAAGGGACAAGAAAGTTTAGAACATATAATTGAAATAACAACTAGACCTTGAAAAGGGCATGTAAAAGATTAGCATAACTTACACCAGAACGAAGGAAAAGCTTGACAAAATTCTGAGCAAGCAGTGCCAGAGATTTTTCCTTCCGGTTTTCTAGAAAAAATGCCAGAAACTAATGTAATTAGAATAAATCTCATTTAAGGGTAGCCCTTAATCAACATGACAATACCATTTCCTTTAATTAAGGGATGTATTTGAGCAACAGGTATCAACATATTCCAACCCACAATCATAAACATACTTATTTCACAATACGAAAGTAATTTTAGCAGTTTTAGTACATGAAATAGACTTCTCTTGCTGGAAGAGATTCAAGAAACTTGGCAACATACTTCTCTAACTTTGTCAAGTTCTCTCCATCAGCAGTAAAATTTATCAGGCAGCCTTCCTTTGAAAATAGACATTTACTGATCTCCCCAAGGATGATGAGATTTAATTCCAGTCAAGATCAATTTTCTCTTCAAGAGATTGCAGATACTCTAGATAACTGAAAGTACACACAATATACAAATTACATTAAGCGCACCAATAATGATACAATACTTAATTTCTTGGATACACTGAAGAATTGAAAATATTGTATATAGGCATTTAAGTCCTTACTAATACCATAGTCAGCATTACAGGGCGGTAAATTCCCCCACCATCAAACTCTTATCATATTTTTTTTTCAAGTGCCAAAAGTGTTATTCAATTCAACAGCTGTCGTTCAACAAAATTACAAAACTATTCGGCATTTCAACATATCAACCAAAGTAAACAAATTATAAAAACAACCAAATCACAAACCTACGATCCAAAATCCAATCATATACAAATACAGAGGGAGAGGGGAGTGAGGGAGGGGGGAGAGAGAGAGAGATTAGAGAGAGAGCTGAGCGAGAGATGTATATACTTGGAAACAGTCTCTTTATGAACCTGAAAAAAATGAATAGACATGCTACCAACATTAGAAAGCTTCTTCTAACAAAGATGACATTTAAAGTGTTTAGCTTTCTGATGTTGTTCCAATATCTTCTTATCATCAAACTCTCTATCTGCTGCAATCTTCTTCTTCTCCATCCTAGACTGATATTCAATTCTATCAATACCCATTCCCTATCTAGATTACTATCAACAAATGAGGCGATTGATGAAAATCACTGCATCGATGTGATTTTAAAAAAATAGGTAAGAAACTGGAGAGGGAAGAAATCGGAGATGAAAGAAGGGCACAAGAATAATGAGGGAGAAGAGAAAGTCAGAGATAAGATAAGACAGAAATCAGTGGAGATAAGGGGGATATATGGGGGGAATGAAATTTGGTGAAAGGGGGAAATGAAATTTAATGAGAGGGAATGAGAAAATTGGGTTAAAATGTGTAAATAGGTTAATAAATTCTTTAATTTAAAAATATTATTATTTAATTATATTTATCGTATTACATATTAGTGTAAAAGAATTAATTAAAATTTTCTTATTTAAAAATAATAAATTTTTGTACATGAATGTTTTTAATATTATACAATTACCTTGTAAATCGGGAACTAATCTCGTTGTTTGGAGTGATATTTTTACTAGATTTTTCTAATCCTGGCGTGTAAGATGAATTTCAAATTTTTTAATAATTTTTTCATATGACTAAAATTGATATAACTTAACATCTGTACGGTTGGATCGTCAAAAAAATCATTTTTAAAAAATTATTTGGTTAATTGGCAACGAATCTTGTTTTAGGGTAGTTGTAATTTTACCTCATTTTCCTTATAAAGTCAAGCAAAATAAATTTTGAAATTTTTTATTATTTTTTTACATGGCTAAAATCAATATATTTTAACATCCGTACGGTTGGATCGTCCAAAAAATCATATCAAAAAATTATTTCGTTAATCAACAACGAATCTTATTTTAGGGAGTTGTACTTTTACCTCATTTTCCTTTAAAACACAAGGAAGATAAATTTTGAAATTTTTTTTACATGGATAAAATCAATATATTTTAACATCCATACGGTTGGATCGTCCAAAAAATCATTTGAAAAAAATATGTTGTTAATCAGCAATGAATCTTATTTCACGGAGTTGTACCTTTACCTCATTTTTCTTATAAAGTCAAGCAAGATAAATTTTAAAATTTTTTATTATTTTTTTACATGGCTAAAATCAATATATTTTAACATCCATACTGTTGAATCGTCCAAAAAATCATTTCAAAAAATCATTTCGTTAATCAGCAACGAATCTTGTTTTAGGGAGTTGTACTTTTACCTCATTTTCCTTTATAACTCAAGGAAAATAAATTTTGAAATTTTTTATTATATTTTTACATGGCTAAAATCAATATATTTTAACATCCGTACGGTTGGATCGTCCAAAAAAATCATTTGAAAAATTTATTTCGTTAATCGGCATCAAATCTTGTTTTAAGGAGTTGTTTACCTCTTTTCCTCAAAAACGCAAACAAGATAAATTTTAAATTTTTTATATTTTTTTGCATGGCTAAAATCAATATATGTTAACATCTACGGTTTGATCGTCGAAAAAATCATTTCAAAAAATCATTTCGTTAATCGGCAACGAATCTTGTTTTAGGGAGTTGTACTTTTAGCTCATTTTCCTTTAAAACTCAAGGAAGATAAATTTTAAAATTTTTTATTATTTTTTTACATGGCTAAAATCAATATATATTAACATCCGTACGGTTGGATCGTCCAAAAATCATTCAAAAAATTAATTTCGTTAATCGGCATCGAATCTTGTTTGAGGGAGTAGTACTTTTACCTCATTTTCCTTAAAAACACAAACAAGATAAATTTTAAATTTTTTTTATTATTTTTTTACATGGCTAAATCAATATATGTTAACATCCGACGGTTTGATCGTCGAAAAATCATTTCAAAAATCATTTCGTTAATCGGCAACGAATCTTGTTTTAGGGAGTTGTACTTTTACCTCATTTTCCTTTAAAACTCAAGGAAGATAAATTTTGAAATTTTTTATTATTTTTTTACATGGCTAAAATCAATATATTTTAACATCCGTACGGTTGGATCATCCAAAAATCATTCAAAAATTAATTTCGTTAATCGGCATCGAATCTTGTTCTAGGGAGTAGTACTTTTACCTCATTTTCCTTAAAAACACAAAAAGATAAATTTTAAATTTTTTTATTATTTTTTTTATATGCCTAAATTGATATATCTTAACATTCGTACGGTTGGATCGTCCAAAAAATCATTTTAAAAATTAATCTTGTAAATAGGGAACGAGTCTCGTTGTCGGGAGGGATACTTTTACTGGATTTTTCTAATCCTGACATGCAAGATGAATTTCAAATTTTTTAATAATTTTTTCATATGACTAAAATTGATATATCTTAACATCCGTACGGTTGGATCGTCGAAAAAATCATTTTAAAAATTAATCTTGTAAATCGGGAACGAGTCTCGTTATCGGGAGGGGTACTTTTACCGGATTTTTCTAATCCTGACATGCAAGATGAATTTCAAATTTTTTAATAATTTTTTCATATGACTAAAATTGATATATCTTAACATCCTTACGGTTGGATCGTCCAAAAAATCATTTTAAAAATTAATCTTGTAAATCGGGAACGAGTCTCGTTGTCGGGAGGGGTACTTTTACCGGATTTTTCTAATCCTGACATGCAAGATGAAGTTCATATTTTTTAATAATTTTTTCATATTACTAAAATTGATATATCTTAACATCCGTACGGTTGGATCGTCGAAAAAAACCATTTTAAAAATTAGTCTTGTAAATCGGGAACGAGTCTCGTTGTCCGGAGGGGTACTTTTACCGGATTTTTCTAATCCTGACATGCAAGATGAAGTTCATATTTTTAATAATTTTTTCATATGACTGAAATTGATATATCTTAACATCCGTACGGTTGGATCGTCGAAAAAATCATTTTAAAAATTAATCTTGTAAATCGGGAACGAGTCTGTTGTCGGGACGGGTACTTTTACCGGATTTTTCTAATCCTGACATGCAAGATGAAGTTCATATTTTTTAATAATTTTTTCATATGACTAAAATTGATATATTTTAACATCCGTACGGTCGGATCGTCGAAAAAATCATTTTAAAAATTAATCTTGTAAATCGGGAACGAGTCTCGTTGTTTGGAGAGGTACTTTTACCGGATTTTTCTAATCCTGACATGCAAGATGAAGTTCATATTTTTTAATAATTTTTTCATATGACTAAAATTGATATATCTTAACATCCGTACGGTTGGATCGTCGAAAAAAATCATTTTAAAAATTAATCTTGTAAATCGGGAACGAGTTTCGTTGTCGGGAGTGGTACTTTTACCGGATTTTTCCAATCCTGACATGCAAGATGAAGTTCATATTTTTTAATAATTTTTTCAATGACTAAAATTGATATATCTTAACATCCGTACGGTTGGATCGTCGAAAAAATCTCATTTAGAAATTAATCTTGTAAACCGGAAATCTTGTAACGGCCAATATCAAATCTCATATCAATGAAGGGCTCTCATTTCGCCATGTCAGCAATCCTTGTAAATGATTTACCACCTATCACGTGCTGCCACCTCAATACGTGGTACCCATTGAAATTCCTCAGACAACGGTTTCATTCCGTTGTTTGATGGTTTAGAGGACAACCTTTCTAAAAAACGTTGTCTCAATTACACAATGTAATGTCAAAACCGTTGTCTTATATCCCTATACGTTAACATAGTAACAACGGTTTGTAATCGTTATGTTAAAGATCTACAACAACACTATATTTAAAAAACTGTTGTCTGACTCGATGAGAGGATACAACTTGTACAACAGTTTAAAAAAGATGAATATCCGTTGTTTGTTCTGGAGCTCACACAACTGTTTTTTCTGTAAAATCAATTCACCGTTGTATGATTTTTTAGGACGACGGTTTTTTTTTTAACCGTTGTTTGTCAAGTGTTGTCTGATTGCAAATTTCTTGTAGTGGTTGTATTAGTCAAACTCATGCTTAACTGTTAAAATGGCAAACCAAATGAAATTATTTTGATATGAAATTTTGGTTATATGACTAATATATATATATATTGACATCCATACGGTTGGATCATTGAAAATTATTTTTAAAATAATCGAAACACCAATTCAGGATTCAACACTAGTTAGTTGTACTAGTCAAACTCATGTTTGACTTTTAAAGTGCAAAACAAATAAAATTATTTTGATATGAAATTTTGGTTATATCACTGATATTTTTGTATATATCTATTAACATCCATACGGTTGGATC
Organism: Apium graveolens; assembly: GCF_009905375.1. Lineage (NCBI taxonomy): Eukaryota > Viridiplantae > Streptophyta > Magnoliopsida > Apiales > Apiaceae > Apium > Apium graveolens. The sequence goes on along the minus strand of NW_027417518.1, from coordinate 12,384 downwards.
GTTGAGAAATATGACTATTTTTCGGGTTTCGGGTCATTTTCAAAAGAAGTGAATTAGATAAAATTGTGTTTTTTAAATAATTTTAAAATTAATAAGTTATAACATTAATATTATATTAGTAAAATAATTATAGAATAATTAAATTACTGAGAGCGGCAAAATGACCGCCTTTTTACCCAAAATAATTCCAACATATCTTCTCGTATCTTCTTTTTAATAGACTAACCCTATATCTCTCACTCTCTCTGGAAAGGAAAATAAGTGCGGCGATAAACTAGGGTTTCGGCTGCTCCTTCAGTCAAGGGGGTTCAGGGCTTCCATTTGTTAACTTCTATTTTCAGATTTGATTGAGGGCTTATATCTTCATTGTATGTATGTTTTTCTCTCAATTACGGGGTTTGATTTAGGTATCTGTCTCTCTCTCATCTCGATTTGACTGTCACCTAGCTCGCCGACTAATCCAAATCAGAGTAAAAGACGTGTTCTCAGTTCCGTAAGTGTTCCTTCAATTCACTACCAAAAGAGGATTTTTTTTGTTATTTTTTTTGGTATTTGTTTGATTTGTTACAACATATGATGTTCCTAAATTGGTTGAGAAATTGTGTATATGTATTTGAGAAATTGGTTGAGCAAATTTAATGTCCTATTTTCGGTTTCTATTTCTATCAGCATTGCTATGTCATGTATTTTCGGTTTCTATTTCTTGTGGATTACAGTGCATATAGAGTCTTGTGTATTTCCTCCGTCAAGGCATGCGACATAAGTAGTAAAACAAAGAATGAAGTGAGTTTTAATTTTGTAAAACTTTTTTCTATACACGCTTTGATTTCGACACTCAGCATTTGTATAAACAAATTTAATCATCTCCTTTTTCCTTAACTTTTTTTGTCACTGCAACATAAAGTTATATAGTTTGTTTTAGTATTCCATTTTGTTTGTTTTATTTGATCTGAGCTGTGATGTATTTCTTGCTTTCATTCAGTCTAGTAACATGTGTGTGTTTGTATCTTTTTGTTAAAATGTAAACTATTGAAGGCTAATACTACCTAAAAACTGCTGATTTGTATATCTGATCACTCTGTTTTGCAGTAGTAGTTTAGGTGGTTTGTGGCTAGTAGTAGCAGACTTAGTGGTTGGAGGGGCCCTTCATGCCGGCTGATTCTTATTTATTAAAGCCTTGGGCCCATAATTATTTACGACGGAAAATATTATCTGTCGTAAGTTGATTATTTTAATATTAAAATTATCATCAATTGAATAAAAAAATTATGGAGTCAGCCACGTGGAGGAACGACGCCATTTAACTTACGACGAAAATCTAATTCCGTCGTAAGTTAATTATTTTTATTAAAATTTTAACTTGAAATTAAATAGAAAAATATTTTGTCTAAATTTACGACAAAATATTTGTGACGGAAAAGATCGGATCGTCCAATTTACGACGGAAATTAGGATTCGTCGTAAGTTATCAAAGAGGGAAATTCAACTTTTCCGCGAAATTTTGGCGATAAATTTGACTTTTTTCAAATTTTTGGTAACTAGTAATTTATGACGAATTTCGTTGTAAATTAGCACCTAATTTCTGATATTTTCAATTTTTAAAAAATATTATTTCATGATCCAATCATATTAATGTTAGCATTTATTTGTTTGGGCGACATATTAGAACTTTCAAAAAAAATTGAATATTTTGCTAAAACTTATTTAATGTAAAAAATTGAATATATCATTATTATTTATTTAATTATTTATTTATTTATTGTCATCCATACAATTGGATCGATAAAAAATAGTTTTAAAATAATCGAAATACAATTCGGGATTAAACACGAGTTAGATGTACTAGTCAAACTCATGCTTGACTGTTAAAATGGAAAACCAAATAAAATTATTTTGATATGAAATTTTGGTTATATCACTAATATATATATTTATTACATTCATATGGTTGGATCGTTGAGAAATATTTTTAAAATAATCAAAACACAAATTCAGAAGTAAACACTAGTTAGTTGTACTAGTCAAACTCATGCTTGACTGTTAAAATGACAAACCAAATAAAATTATTTTGATATAAAATTTTGGTTATATCACTAAAATATATATTTATTGACATCCATACTGTTGGATCGTTGAGAAATATTTTTAAAATAATCGAAAAACAAATTCAGGATTAAACACTAGTTAGATGTGTTAGTCAAACTCATGCTTGACTGTTAAAATGGAAAACCAAATAAAAATATTTTGATATGAAATTTTGGTTATATCACTAAAATATATATTTATTGACATTCATATGGTTGGATCGTTGAGAAATATTTTTAAAATAATCGAAACACAAATTCAGAAGTAAACACTAGTTAGATGTACTAGTCAAACTCATGTTTGACTGTTAAAATGACAAACCAAATAAAAATATTTTGATATGAAATTTTGGTTATATCACTAAAATATATATTTATTGACATCCATACGGTTGGATCTTTGAGAAATATTTTTAAAATAATTAAAATATAAATTCAGGATTAAACACTAGTTAGATGTGTTAGTCAAACTCATGCTTGACTGTTAAAATGGAAAACCAAATAAAAATATTTTGATATGAAATTTTGGTTATATCACTAAAATATATATTTATTGACATCCATACGGTTAGATCTTTGAGAAATATTTTTAAAATAATTAAAATATAAATTCAGGATTAAACACTAGTTAGATGTGCTAGTCAAACTCATGTTTGACTGTAAAAATGGAAAACCAAATAAAATTATTTTGATATGAAATTTTGGTTATATCATTAATATATATATATTTATTGACATTCATACGGTGGGATCCTTGAGAAGTATTTTTAAAATAATCGAAATAAAAATTCAGAAGTAAACACTAGTTAGTTGTATTAGTCAAACTCATGCTTAACTGTTAAAATGGCAAACCAAATGAAAATATTTTGATATGAAATTTTGGTTATATGACTAATATATATATATAATATATATATAATATATATATTGACATCCATACGGTTAGATCATTGAAAATTATTTTTAAAATAATCGAAACACCAATTCAGGATTCAACACTAGTTTAGTTGTACTAGTCAAACTCATGTTTGACTTTTAAAGTGCAAAACAAATAAAATTATTTTGATATGAAATTTTGGTTATATCACTGATATTTTTGTATATATCTATTAACATCCATACGGTTGGATCGTTGAGAAATATGACTATTTTTCGGGTTTCGGGTCATTTTCAAAAGAAGTGAATTAGATAAAATTGTGTTTTTTAAATAATTTTAAAATTAATAAGTTATAACATTAATATTATATTAGTAAAATAATTATAGAATAATTAAATTACTGAGAGCGCAAAAATGACCGCCTTTTTACCCAAAATAATTCAACATATCTTCTCGTATCTTCTTTTTAATAGACTAACCCTATATCTCTCACTCTCTCTGGAAAGGAAAATAAGTGCGGCGATAAACTAGGGTTTCGGCTGCTCCTTCAGTCAAGGGGGTTCAGGGCTTCCATTTGTTAACTTCTATTTTCAGATTTGATTGAGGGCTTATATCTTCATTGTATGTATGTTTTTCTCTCAATTACGGGGTTTGATTTAGGTATCTGTCTCTCTCATCTCGATTTGACTGTCACCTAGCTCGCCGACTAATCCAAATCAGAGTAAAAGACGTGTTCTCAGTTCCGTAAGTGTTCCTTCAATTCACTACCAAAAGAGGATTTTTTTGTTATTTTTTTGGTATTTGTTTGATTTGTTACAACATATGATGTTCCTAAATTGGTTGAGAAATTGTGTATATGTATTTGAGAAATTGTTGAGCAAATTTAATGTCCTATTTTCGGTTCTATTTCTATCAGCATTGCTATGTCATGTATTTTCGGTTTCTATTTCTTGTGGATTACAGGGCATATAGAGTCTTGTGTATTTCCTCCGTCAAGGCATGTCGACATAAGTAGTAAAACAAAGAATGAAGTGAGTTTTTAATTTGTAAAACTTTTTTCTGTACACGCTTTGATTTCGACACTCAGCATTTGTATAAACAAATTTAATCATCTCCTTTTTCCTTAACTTTTTTTGTCACTGCAACATAAAGTTATATAGTTTATTTTAGTATTCCATTTTGTTTGTTTTATTTGATCTGAGCTGTGATGTATTTCTTGCTTTCGTTCAGTCTAGTAACATGTGTGTGTTTGTATCTTTTTGTTAAAATGTAAACTATTGAAGGCTTATACCTACCTAAAAACTGCTGATTTGTATATCTGATCACTCTGTTTTGCAGTAGTAGTTTAGGTGGTTTGTGGCTAGTAGTAGCAGACTCAGTGGGTTGGAGGGGCCCTTCATACCGGCTGATTCTTATTTATTAAAGCCTTGGGCCCATAATTATTTACGACGGAAAATATTATCTGTCGTAAGTTGATTATTTTAATATTAAAATTATCATCAATTGAATAAAAAAATTATGGAGTCAGCCACGTGGAGGAACGACGCCATTCAACTTACGACGAAAATCTAATTCCGTCGTAAGTTAATTATTTTTATTAAAATTTTTAACTTGAAATTAAATAGAAAAATATTTTGTCTAAATTTACGATGAAATATTTGTGACGGAAAAGATCGGATCGTCCAATTTACGACGGAAATTAGGATTCGTCGTAAGTTATCAAAGAGGGAAATTCAACTTTTCCCCGAAATTTGGCGATAAATTTGACTTTTTCAAATTTTTGGTAACTAGTAATTTATGACGAATTTCGTTGTAAATTAGCACCTAATTTCTGATATTTCAATTTTAAAAAAATATTATTTCATGATCCAATCATATTAATGTTAGCATTTATTTGTTTGGGCGACATATTAGAACTTTCAAAAAAAATTGAATATTTGATAAAAATTATTTAATGTGAAAATTGATATATCATTATTATTTATTTATTTATTTATTTATTGTCATCCATACAATTGGATCGATAAAAAATAGTTTTTAAAATAATCGAAATACAAATTCGGATTAAACACGAGTTAGATGTACTAGTCAAACTCATGCTTGACTGTTAAAATGGAAAACCAAATAAAATTATTTTGATATGAAATTTGGTTATATCACTAATATATATATTTATTTACATTCATACGTTGGATCGTTGAGAAATATTTTTAAAATAATCAAAACACAAATTCAGAAGTAAACACTAGTTAGTTGTACTAGTCAAACTCATGCTTGACTGTTAAAATGACAAACCAAATAAAATTATTTTGATATAAATTTTGGTTATATCACTAAAATATATATTTATTGACATCCATACGGTTGGATCGTTGAGAAATATTTTTAAAATAATCGAAATACAAATTCAGGATTAAACACTAGTTAGATGTGTTAGTCAAACTCATGCTTGACTGTTAAAATGGAAAACCAAATAAAAATATTTTGATATGAAATTTTGGTTATATCACTAAATATATATTTATTGACATTCATATGGTTGGATCGTTGAGAAATATTTTTAAAATAATCGAAACATAAATTCAGAAGTAAACACTAGTTAGATGTACTAGTCAAACTCATGTTTGACTGTTAAATGACAAACCAAATAAAAATATTTTGATATGAAATTTTGGTTATATCACTAAAATATATATTATTGACATCCATACGGTTGGATCTTTGAGAAATATTTTAAAATAATTAAAATATAAATTCAGGATTAAACACTAGTTAGATGTGTTAGTCAAACTCATGCTTGACTGTTAAAATGGAAAACCAAATAAAAATATTTTGATATGAAATTTTGGTTATATCACTAAAATATATATTTATTGACATCCATACAGGTTAGATCTTTGAGAAATATTTTTAAAATAATTAAAATATAATTCAGGATTAAACACTAGTTAGATGTGCTAGTCAAACTCATGTTTGACTGTAAAAATGGAAAACCAAATAAAATTATTTTGATATGAAATTTTGGTTATATCATTAATATATAGATATATTTATAGACATTCATACGGTGGGATCGTTGAGAAGTATTTTTAAAATAATCGAAATAAAAATTCAGAAGTAAACACTAGTTAGTTGTATTAGTCAAACTCATGCTTAACCTGTTAAAATGGCAAACCAAATGAAAATATTTTGATATGAAATTTTGGTTATATGGCTAATATATATATATATATATATATATATATGACATCCATACGGTTGGATCATTGAAAATTATTTTTAAAATAATCCAAACACCAATTCAGGATTCAACACTGTTAGTTGTACTAGTCAAACTCATGTTTGACTTTTAAAGTGCAAAACAAATAAAAATATTTTGATATGAAATTTGGTTATATCACTGATATTTTTGTATATATCTATTAACATCCATACGGTTGGATCGTTGAGAAATATGACTATTTTTCGCGGGTTTCGGATCATTTTCAAAAGAAGTGAATTAGATAAAATTGTGTTTTTTAAATAATTTTAAAATTAATAAGTTATAACATTAATATTATATTAGTAAATAATTATAGAATAATTAATTACTGAGAGCGGCAAAATGACCGCCTTTTTACCCAAAATAAATTCCAACATATCTTCCCGTATCTTCTTTTTAATAGACTAACCCTATAATCTCATCACTCTCTGGAAAGAAAATAAGTGCGGCGATAAACTAGGGTTTCGGCTGCTCCTTCAGTCAGGGGGTTCAGGGCTTCCATTGTTAACTTCTATTTTCAGATTTGATTGAGGGCTTATATCTTCATTGTATGTATGTTTTTTCTCTCAATTACGGGGTTTGATTTAGGTATCTGTCTCTCTCCTCATCTCGATTTGACTTGTCACCTAGCTCGCCGACTAATCCAAATCAGAGTAAAAGACGTGTTCTCAGTTCCGTAAGTGTTCCTTCAATTCACTACCAACAGAGGATTTTTTTGTTATTTTTTTTTGTTATTTGTTTGATTTGTTACAACATATGATGTTCCTAAATTGGTTGAGAAATTGTGTATATGTATTGAGAATTGGTTGAGCAAATTTAATGTCCTATTTTCGGTTTCTATTCTATCAGCATTGCTATGTCATGTATTTTCGGTTTCTATTTCTTGTGGATTACAGTGCATATAGAGTCTTGTGTATTTCCTCCGTCAAGGCATGCTGACATAAGTAGTAAACAAGAATGAAGTGAGTTTTTAATTTTGTAAAACTTTTTTCTGTACACGCTTTGATTTCGACACTCAGCATTTGTATAAACAAATTTAATCATCTCCTTTTTCCTTAACTTTTTTTGTCACTGCAACATAAAGTTATATAGTTTGTTTTAGTATTCCATTTTGTTTGTTTTATTTGATCTGAGCTGTGATGTATTTCTTGCTTTCGTTCAGTCTAGTAACATGTGTGTTTGTATCTTTTTGTTAAAATGTAAACTATTGAACGCTAATACTACCTAAAAACTGCTGATTTGTATATCTGATCACTCTGTTTTGCAGTAGTAGTTTAGGTGGTTTGTGGCTAGTAGTAGCAGACTTAGTGGGTTGGAGGGGCCCTTCATGCCGGCTGATTCTTATTTATTAAAGCCTTGGGCCCATAATTATTTACGACGGAAAATATTATCTATCGTAAGTTGATTATTTTAATATTAAAATTATCATCAATTGAATAAAAAAATTATGGAGTCAGCCACGTGGAGGAACGACGCCATTCAACTTACGACGAAAATCTAATTCCGTCGTAAGTTAATTATTTTTATTAAAATTTTTAACTTGAAATTAAATAGAAAAATATTTTGTCTAAATTTACGACGAAATATTTGTGACGGAAAAGATCGGATCGTCCAATTTACGACGGAAATTAGGATTCGTCGTAAGTTATCAAAGAGGGAAATTCAACTTTTCCCCGAAATTTTGGCGATAAATTTGACTTTTTTCAAATTTTTGGTAACTAGTAATTTATGACGAATTTCGTTGTAAATTAGCACCTAATTTCTGATATTTTCAATTTTTAAAAAATATTTCATGATCCAATCATATTAATGTAGCATTTATTTGTTTGGGCGACATATTAGAACTTTCAAAAAAATTGAATATTTTGATAAAAATTATTTAATGTGAAAAATTGATTATATCATTATTATTTATTTATTATTTATTATTATTGTCATCCATAAATTGGATCGATAAAAAATAGTTTTAAATAATCGAAATACAAATTCGGATTAAACACGAGTTAGATGTACTAGTCAAACTCATGCTTGACTATTAAAATGGAAAACCAAATAAAATTATTTTGATATGAAATTTTGGTTATATCACTAATATATATTTATTGACATTCATGGTTGGATCGTGAGAAATATTTTTAAAATAATCAAAACACAAATTCAGAAGTAAACACTAGTTAGTTGTACTAGTCAAACTCATGCTTGACTGTTAAAATGACAAACCAAATAAATTATTTTGATATGAAATTTTGGTTATATCACAAAATATATTTATTGACATCCATACGGTTGGATCGTTGAGAAATATTTTTAAAATAATCGAAATACAAATTCAGGAAACACTAGTTAGATGTATTAGTCAAATCATTTTGATTGTTAAAATGGAAAACCAAATAAAATATTTTGATATGAAATTTTGGTTATATCACTAATATATATTTATTGACATTCATATGGTTGGATCGTTGAGAAATATTTTTAAAATAATCGAAACACAAATTCAGAAGTAAACACTAGTTAGATGTACTAGTCAAACTCATGTTTGACTGTTAAAATGACAAACCAAATAAAAATATTTTGATATGAAATTTTGGTTATATCACTAAAATATATTTATTGACATCCATACGGTTGGATCTTGAGAAATATTTTTAAAATAATTAAAATATAAATTCAGGATTAAACACTAGTTAGATGTGTTAGTCAAACTCATGCTTGACTGTTAAAATGGAAAACCAAATAAAAATATTTGATATGAATTTTGGTTACTATCCACTAAATAATATATTTATTGACATCCATACGGTTAGATCTTTGAGAAATTTTTTAAAATAATTAAAATATAAATTCAGGATTAAACACTAGTTAGATGTGCTAGTCAAACTCATTTGACTGTAAAAATGGAAAACCAAAAAAATTATTTTGATATAAATTTGGTTATATCATTAATATATATATATATATTTATTGACATTCATACGGTTGGATCGTTGAGAAGTATTTTTAAAATAATCGAACAAAAATTCAGAAGTAAACACTAGTTAGTTGTATTAGTCAAACTCATGCTTAACTGTTAAAATGGCAAACCAAATGAAATTATTTTGATATGAAATTTTGGTTGTATGATAATATATATATATATATGACATCCATACGGTTGGATCATTGAAAATTATTTTTAAAATAATGAAACACCAATTCAGGATTCAACACTAGTTAGTTGTACTAGTCAAACTCATGTTTGACTTTTAAAGTGCAAAACAAATAAAATTATTTTGATATGAAATTTTGGTTATATCACTGATATTTTTGTATATATCTATAACATCCATACGGTTGGATCGTTGAGAAATATGACTATTTTTCGGGTTTCGGGTCATTTTCAAAAGAAGTGATTAGATAAAATTGTGTTTTTTAAATAATTTTAAAATTAATAAGTTATAACATTAATATTTATTAGTAAAATAATTATAGAATATTAATTTACTGAGAGCGGCAAAATGACCGCCTTTTTACCCAAAATAATTCCAACATCTTCTCGTATCTTCTTTTTAATAGACTAACCCTATATCTCTCACTCTCTCTGGAAAGGAAAATAAGTGCGGCGATAAACTAGGGTTTCGGCTGCTCCTTCAGTCAAGGGGGTTCAGGGTCCATTTGTTAACTTCTATTTTCAGATTTGATTGAGGGCTTATATCTTCATTGTATGTATGTTTTTCTCTCAATTACGGGGTTTGATTTAGGTATCTGTCTCTCTCTCATCTCGATTTGACTGTCACCTAGCTCGCCGACTAATCCAAATCAGAGTAAAAGACGTGTTCTCAGTTCCGTAAGTGTTCCTTCAATTCACTACCAACAGAGGATTTTTTGTTATTTTTTTTGGTATTTGTTTGATTTGTTACAACATATGATGTTCCTAAATTGGTTGAGAATTGTGTATATGTATTTGAGAAATTGGTTGAGCAAATTTAATGTCCTATTTTCGGTTTCTATTCTATCAGCATTGCTATGTCATGTTTTTCGGTTTCTATTTCTTGTGGATTACAGTGCATATGAGTCTTGTGTATTTCCTCCGTCAAGGCATGCGACATAAGTAGTAAAACAAAGAATGAAGTGAGTTTTTAATTTTGTAAAACTTTTTTCTGTACACGCTTTGATTTCGACACTCAGCATTTGTATAAACAAATTTAATCATCTCCTTTTTCCTTAACTTTTTTTGTCACTGCAACATAAAGTTATATAGTTTGTTTAGTATTCCATTTTGTTTGTTTTATTTGATCTGAGCTGTGATGTATTTCTTGCTTTCGTTCAGTATATAACATGTGTGTGTTTGTATCTTTTTGTTAAAATGTAAACTATTGAAGGCTAATATACCTAAAAACTGCTGATTTGTATATCTGATCACTCTGTTTTGCAGTAGTAGTTTAGGTGGTTTGTGGCTAGTAGTAGCAGACTTAGTGGGTTGGAGGGGCCCTTCATGCCGGCTGATTCTTATTTATTAAAGCCTTGGGCCCATAATTATTTACGACGGAAATATTATGTCGTAAGTTGATTATTTTAATATTAAAATTATCATCAATTGAATAAAAAAATTATGGAGTCAGCCACGTGGAGGAACGACGCCATTCAACTTACGACGAAAATCTAATTCGTCGTAAGTTAATTATTTTTATTAAAATTTTTAACTTGAAAAAATAGAAAAATATTTTGTCTAAATTTACGATGAAATATTTGTGACGGAAAAGATCGGATCGTCCAATTTACGACGGAAATTAGGATTCGTTAGTTATCAAAGAGGGAAATTCAACTTTTCCTGAAATTTTGGCGATAAATTTGACTTTTTTCAAATTTTTGGGAACTAGTAATTTATGACGAATTTCGTTGTAAATTAGCACCTAATTTCTGATATTTTCAATTTTTAAAAAATATTTCATGATCCAATCATATTAATGTCAGCATTTATTTGTTTGGGGCGCATTTAGAACTTTAAAAAAAATTGAATATTTTGATAAAAATTATTTAATGTGAAAAATTGATTATATCATTATTATTTATTTATTTATTTTGTCATCCATACAATTGGATCGATAAAAAAATAGTTTTAAATAATCGAAATACAAATTCAGGATTAAACGAGTTAGATGTATAGTCAAACTGCTTGCTGACTGTTAAAATGGAAAACCAAATAAAATTATTTTGATATGAAATTTTGGTTATATCACTAATATATATTTATTGACATTCATACGGTTGGATCGTTGAGAAATATTTTAAAATAATCAAAACACAAATTCAGAAGTAAACAACTAGTTAGTTGTACAGTCAAACTCATGCTTGACTGTTAAAATGACAAACCAAATAAATATTTTGATATGAAATTTTGGTTATATCACAAAATATATATTATTGACATCCATTGGTGGATCGTTGAGAAATATTTTAAAATAATCGAAATACAATTCAGGATTAAACACTAGTTGATGTATAGTCAAATTCATTCTTGATTGTTAAAATGGAAAACCAAATAAAATTATTTTGATATAATTTTGGTTAATCAACTAATATATATGTATTGACATTCATATGGTTGGGATCGTTGAGAAATATTTTTAAAATAATCGAAACACAAATTCAGAAGTAAACACTAGTTAGATGTACTAGTCAAACTCTTGACTGTTAAATGACAAACCAAATAAAAATATTTTGATATGAAATTTTGGTTATATCACTAAAAAATATTTATTGACATCCATACGGTTGGAGCTTTGAAATATTTTAAAATATTAAAATATAAATTCAGGATTAAACACTAGTTAGATGCGTTAGTCAAACTCATGCTTGACTGTTAAATGGAAAACCAAAAAAATATTTTGATATGAAATATGGTTATATCACTAAATATATATTATTGACATCCATACGGTTGGATCTTTGAGAATATTTTTAAATAATTAAAATATAAATTCAGGATTAAACACTATTAGATGTGCTAGTCAAACTCATGGACTATAAAAATGGAAAACCAAATAAAATTATTTTGATATAAATTTTGGTTATCATTAATATATATATATTATATATATATATATTTTATGACTTCATCGGTTGGATCGTTGAGAAGTATTTTAAATAACGAAACAAAATTCAGAAGTAAACACTAGTTA